>NC_054882.1:34671218-34971218 GCF_018320785.1 Cheilinus undulatus
CAGGAAAAAAGATATTTCCCCACTAATATACAACATCTTTATTTTACTACTTAGATGAGGTGAGTTTGAGTTACACTGCTCTACTGGGAGGTGATAACAAGTACTCTTTGGTATCTGAGTACAGTATATATCTATTATTGAGATCCTTTTCCTGTGGATGTTTTTTTAACTGAAAAAAGATGCTTCAGAATATTTTGTTCATTGGCTATGAATGCTTTTAGCGTAATAGAGAAAGGCCTCTTGTTGGTGTTTGCCTGGGGCCTCCAAACGACTCGAACAGACCCTGACTGTAATAAATAAAACTGACATGGACTCTTGCTTTTCTTCTTTGAAGATGGCACTCTGTCTTGTTTAGTCTCTTATTATTTTATTTATTCTTTTTGTGATTGTCTGCTTGTCTTTATGTCTATGCCCTTAAAAATATAAATAGATTCCAGATATTAAAAAAAGTCTAGTTATATTTGAAAAGATAGTTACATTAAAAAACAAAGGCCATCTGTACTGTCAAGCTACAAGATTAGAGAAAAATCTTGTTTCCCCTGTTTTTATTTTTCTGACAAACATGGGCTTCATTACTGTTCTGAGATTGTCCAATTAGAATTATGATAATCACTCTTTGAATAGTTTATAAAAATGTGTTTAAAAAACAAGTTTATTGTGCTTTCTTTTTTTTCTGAACTATTCTTCCACCATAACTCTTCTTGTAATTATTTTTACGCTCTATCTTTGTGCACAAAGTTGCAAAAAAGCATAATAATGTGGTTTTCTTTGCCCTGTATTGCTCTGTCAGTGATACTGGAAGTGATTCTAGGTATTGGACAGGATCCCTCTAAAGGTTCCCCGTTCCATAGAGCTCAAGATGATCCCTGTATGTTGAAGCGTTCAGGAATAGCAGCTTTATTATTGTAGCTATATAGCTAAGGGTGTTTTTGGAAAAGGCTGGACTTCCTGAAGAAAAGAAGCTGTGAAATATAGCTTTTTTGTTGTATTGTTAATGTGTGTAAGCCTATTTGGTGTGAGGTAAAAAAAAATATTATGCAGTTTGTCAGTGGTAAAGAATTTAATTAAAACAATGTGCATTAAAATGGACGTCAGTTTAGACAGGGTTAACTTTGCCTATGTGGGTCCAGTGGGGTTAGCTTTTCTTATTTAACAAAGAAAAGGGTTGGAAACCCACAGTATGACAATCTGATGGTGAAAAGGGGACATCTCGTGCTGATATAAAGTCGAGGCCTCAGTCACACATGCCTATTGTTTCAGTCAGCCTTGTCAATAAAGGTTGAGCCGGGGTCAAGATTTCCTCTCAGTGGGAGACATTAGCAGCTGACAATTACAGTGAAAAACAAGCAAGAAAAGATCCTTGAAGCCTGGTGCTTAATTAGTTTTTAGTGTTGGAGCCTCCACCACCCATGTCATTTCTATTCCCATTTCTATTCCCCAGGCGACCCTCATAAAGCCAACAGCCCGACCCTCAAGCTCGTTCTCACGCTCATCCACCTTGATTGATTTCCAGGGAGCGACGCCGGCTGGCCTCGGCTCACTGGCCGAGCTATAGAGCGTCTGGCCCCGTGCGGAGGGGCCGGCAAGCCCGGGGGGGGGAGGATGGATGGATGGATGGATGGATCTCCCTCCGATCTCTTATCAGCCAGAGCAGCTCCTAGTGGGGGACGGGTGTGAACAGTCCTCATTTACCACACACATACACACAGAGGAGATGTTCTGCTGTGGAGATAACGCAAACACACGCGGGGAAAGCAATGCCAGAGGTTTCCCAGCAGCCCCAACAAAGACGGTTAATCAGACACTTGAGCAGGACACACGGTCATTATTGCTCTTATAAAGATATGATCTCTGTTTGTTTCCCCATAGGAGCCGTTTCTAATTACTCTGATACACAAATCTCATCTCGGTTTCTGCTAGATTACATCTACGTTTGCATGTTCACACGTGACATTAGACGGCGAGGCTTTTCAAACAACAAGGGTAGGAATCAGTGACAAGGTGGAAATCATTTATTCACCACTTCTTATCGAAATAACAATAATCTTAATTGCACTAAGTATTTCCAGTGTTAATAATAATAACAGGCCTGTCAACATTGATGACAGCGATAGCAGAACTTTTATGCTGTCATGTAATGAAAATCAACAAATTAGTAGGGATGCTGAGCATCAACACTATTGATATTTGCGTCAGCCATTTTGTTTTGTTTAGTATTCTTCTTCCGCATGCTATTTCCTCCTTCATACTTTGTCTATTGACACCGTCTAAACTTTAAGAAATTAAGTTTCTTTGTCATACAACTGCTATGACTTTTCTCATTTCTAACTTTTATCATTTTTTTTCTTAAGATTTATTTTTGGCCTTTTTGCCTTTATTTGATAGTATAGGACAGGGGATAGAGTCGGAAACAGGGGAGAGAGCGGGGAGAGACATGCAGGAAATAGTGCCACGGGCCGGATTCGAACCCGGGTCGCCTGCGTATATGGCATGCGCCTTAACCACTTAACTACCGGCGCGCCAACTTTTATCATTTTTAAAATATTATATTATACTATTTTCATGCTATTTCTATGCCGTTTCCACAATTGAATGCAATTTTCAGCTACTTTCAGGCCAAAATCAGCTATTTTAAGGCTACTTTCAGATATTTTTAGGCTATTTTCAGCCTTTTTTTAAGGCTACTTTCAGCTATTTTTATCCTTTTTTAAGCTATTGAATGCCATTTTCAGTGACTATTTTGCCATTTTATGCTATTTTATGCTATTTTTGTGCTTTTGGCTATTTTCAACAGGTCTTCCATAATTCAGTTCTCAGTATACCCACACAATTCCAGCTGAAATTGCAATTTTGATCTTGTTTCTCTTGTGAAAAATCTGCAAGCAGGGGCGGAGCTAGAAGGGGTTAATATCGGGGGTCAGGGTGCTACCTTATAATGATGAGCAACCCATCCGGGTACTTTACCCAAACGATGCCAGGCCCTTTGAAAATACTTTATCAAAATTAACAGCAGTAAACGGGAAAGATTGGGTCATTGGGGATTTAAAGGCTCTAAACATGAAAATTGTCAGGTTTAACGGTTATTGAGAGTCTAAAACCAATGACCAGTAAGACAAGCATATAAAGTAGGACATTTATGAAAAGATACTTGCATCATAACATTATTAAATAAACAAAATCATAGGTGTTTATGAGCATCTGTTCAGACTTGCCTCATCTTGTGACAGATGATGTCGTAAACCAATGTTACATACCTTTTTGGTGTTGAATCTTAACATTTAAGTTTGTGAACGTGTAAAGAATATGTTAACAGCCAATCAGACTACAGCTCCTGCTGTCACAGGGCGATTGCAGCTCTGCTGTTAGCTTTTTAAGATCACAGCAACTTTACTCCTCTCTAGTTTCAGCCCAAAGCCACCAAGTTCTTAATTTGAGAATAAATGCTTTAATCTGTGGCTTTTTAGGACACAAAACACAACAAAATAACTAGTAATCACATACCACTGTTTTCTAGTCTACAACCATTCACTTAAGGCAGGGGTGTCAAACTCAATCACAGCAGGGGCCGGATCTGGATCACATTTCTGGGTCACCTTTTTAACCATAAACTGTCAACCTCATTTCACCAGAAATAAAATATGAAAAAAAAAAAAAAAAAGAAATTAGCACTGATGATAAACGATTTTGACATTTTTAAAGTTAAAAAGAGAAGTTAAAAGGATCAAAATCTGAGAGAAGTAAATTTATTAGTTTATAAAGGTCAAAACATGAAATTGAAATTGAAAAATAATGTTTTTTTAATGGCAATATATTAAAAAAAGTAAAAACCATGAGTTTAAAAGGTCAAAATAAGAAATAAAATTTGTAATCATTAAATAAAAAGTCAAAATATGATTCAAAATTTTAAATTGTGAGTCTAAAAGGTCAAACTATGGGATTATGAGGTCAAAGTTTGGAGTTGAAAATATGAGGTAAAATACAAAATATTTCGTTAAAAAGGTCAAAATATCACTTAAAAATTAGAATTATGAATCTTAAAGCTCAAAATATTATATTAGAAGTCAACAGTATGAGTTGAAATGCTCAGAGTATGAAATTAAAAGTCAAAATCCTACGTTTGAGTCCTAATTGTGAGATGATTTTTGATACATACTTTTATACCTCTATCTAATCAATATGATCAATAAATTAATTTAAGAAAATTCTGAATACAATCTGATAAATGATAAAAATGCCCTCAAGTGGATTATTAGTTACCAAAAACACCTAATGAGATACAAAAATATATATAGATATATATGGATTTTTTGGATTTCAGTAGAAAGTGAGATAAACATTTCAGTTCCAAAAAATGAGAATTTTCTGGCTAGAATTTATGCATTCAGGCTTTAGGGGGTTAAAAATGAAAAGTAACACTATTTTCAACAGTTGAGAAAAGGAAAACCAACCCTGTGATTTAACTGGTTGCTTTAATTGGAGTGTTTATTGGTGGCTAATAATTTGCTTTGGGAGGATTTTACAAGAACAAATGTGGTACCCGTTTTTAGTTTTGAAATAATCACTATCAGAAGTACTGATCACGAGTTATTCACACCACAGTAGAAAGTGGAACAACCAACCCCAGTCTCCCCTTTTGTGCTCAGAATGTTTTGACCCCTGAGAAAGTTTTTTTGAAATTACTTTGAAATGTGATTCAGTTATTAATAAATTATAATCATGTAATCTTTAATTCTGGCTTAATTTGAGTAATCGTTATTCAAGTGTGTGATATATATTTGTTTGAGCGCATGTGTGCAAAAGAGAGAAGGAGAAACTGGCGCATAAAAACAAACGCACCACAGAGGAGCTGCTGCTGTCACCGTCTTCTCTCGTGCTCTCGTCACACCTGCGCGCGCCCCCTGCTCCCTCTCTCTCTCTCTCTCTTCACCACTTCAAAGCGCTACTTGAAAGTGCGCTCGAGACTAGAGTTGTTATTCTTTCCCGTCTGGTCATCATCATGCCTAGAGGATTCTTAGTGAAGAGGAACCGGCGATGTTCGGCGTCTTACCGGACACGACATAACGACAATAACAAACCGGTGACGTACGACGAGGACGGCAGAAACGGCAGTGAAAACTCTGCGGTGACCAAGCAGGAGCCAGTGAAGGAGAAAGATGTGTTGAATGATTTCTTTCATGAACGGCAGGATGGAGTGCTCCCGGTACCCCGCGAGGACTCCACCGGCGTCCGGGAGGCGTGGAGCCCGCACGTGGAGTCTGCGCTGGAGGCGGAGGCGGACCGGCGCGCGCAGTTACCAGAGACAGAGGAGCAGGTGAGCGAGGTGGACGTTTTGACTCCCGACGGTGATTTCTCCTGCTTTTTTCCACCTCCACCCACACGCGACTTGACACAAACTGATTCATGCAGCCCCGTTAAACCTGTCGGCACGAGACTGTTGGAGCAGCACGAGGAAGGGGAGAAACAGCCGTTATTCCCCGGTAGACATCTGACATCATCTCCGGTGTCGGAGTTACCTTTCCTCGTTAGCTCCACGCCGACCTCTGTGACGGCTTCAATAGAGAGGCTCCTCGCGAACAGCAGCCGCCACGCGCCATCCTACGGGAGCGGTGATAAATATGACCCTGGTATGGGGCACGTGCACCTGTTCCCGCCACTGACACTGATGAATCCGGAGCAGCATAACGCAGCGAGAAAACGCTCGTTCCTTGAACCGGATCAACGCCTGAATAGTAACAGACACAACAAACAGTCCGCGTGCATCCCGTCGAAGAAACACAAAGTTAACCGGAAGCTGAACTTCGAAGATGAGGTCACGACCTCGCCGGTTCTGGGGCTACGGATCAAGAAGGAGAGTCCAGAGCTGAGGAAACAGCGTGAGAAGTCGTCCGCTCCCACTGGAAACCAGCCGCTGGGAGAGTTTATCTGCCAGCTCTGCAAAGAGGAGTACCCGGACCCGTTCTCTCTCGCGCAGCACAAGTGCTCTCGAATTGTGCGCGTGGAGTACAGGTGTCCCGAGTGTGACAAAGTTTTCAGCTGTCCCGCCAACTTGGCCTCTCACCGCCGATGGCACAAACCTCGTCCGGTAAACAACCACGGAGAGACTCAGAAGGGTCAGCCGTTGAAAGAGGCGCGAGGACTCATCCAGCCGTTAGAGATGGCAGGAAAGGAAAACGAGCTGCACATTAATACTAATCAGCACCACAGCACGCTGGACAGCTCCCGAATCAGGCTGCTCAACGGTCGGTCTCGAGACAGCCACGAGAGTGACAGCCTCGCGCCTCCCCACTATGAGAACTCGCTTCATTGTTACCGAAACCCGGTAGAAAACTGTCTGGACCTTCAGCAGCAGATGAGAGCAGCAGACAGCCCTCCCACGAGCCTCCTCCTCGTAAACGGCAACCCAGACGAGCGCGCGGACCTTCCTCACCAGCAGCCGCCATCTCTGCCTCATCCTCCGTTACCGTTTGCTCATTCATTACCGGAGGAGGAAGTGTACGAGTGCCAGTACTGCGGCAAGAAATTCCGCCGACAAGCTTACCTGAAGAAACACCTGGCCGCGCACGAGTTGTCAGCACGAGCGTCACCGCCCCCATCGCCTTACCGGCAAGCGCGCGAGCCCAGTAGTGGACAGAGCCAGGTTTTCCTCTGCCACCTGTGTGGCGCGCGCTTCCCGTCGGTGGAAATCAGGGATAAGCACCGTTTGTGGCACGCGATGAGGGACGAGTTACTGGCGGGAGCTTTGGGAGGTGGACTCAGACCTGCTGAAGTGTTTCACGCGCAAGGAGAGGAGAGCGGCGCGAGGGACAGCGAGCAGCAGCAGATCTACACGTGCAAGCACTGCCCGTCAACTTTCTTCAGCTCGCCGGGGCTCGCGAGACACATCAACAAATCTCATCCCACGGAGAACCGGCAGGTGATGCTTCTGCAGATGACCGTGCGACCTTAAAAAGAAAGACACAACTAAATGAATCATTCTAAAAAATGAGCCAGTGCTTATTGGAGGATTATAGACACTGGGGCTTTAGGTTTACCTTTGCTTGCATTCTCCATGCTTCTGTTGTAATCTGGGTCTTAAACAGATTGTTGCAGTAAGGTTATTTGTGTGTTCAAGGATAGGGAGTAGGTGGTTAACCATCAACAGTAATTCTTGATAGTGTTACTGCCTTAAGTGAAAAGTCAACCTACTTGACAGCTGAACACAAAGGACTGATAAAGGGTAGACAACCGATTTGAGAAAAAAAAGCTAAATTTAGATATAAACATTAACAAAAACTTGACCGTATTTCTTGTAAAACTAAGCGCCTATACACAGCCAGTGATAGAGGAGCTATCCGTGGTGCTGAAACAAAATAAACAAGCTTGTGGCTGTACTTTTGAACATAATTCGAATAGTCTCATTTTTATAAGAAATTTCAAACCTTTTATAACAAGTATGTCATCTAAATAGTTACACAATGAAGTGAATTTGATTTTTAGAGGAAAATGGAACATTTTAATTGTTTAGATAGGCCACAATGGTGAGATGTTCCTTACTTATTTTACGTGACGCAGGCATATTAATACACAATGCAAATTATCATTGTCAAGCTCCTTAAAGGGGATAATTTTTCATTAAGAATGATTACCATTTATCTTAAAGGGATTCAGTCTGTAAAATAAACCTTAAAAAGGTGCTTTTTATATTCCTGTGTCTGTATTGAGGCAGATGAGGCAATCCTTTTTCTTTCTTTTTTTAATGGCTGTCAATCTTTAGACAAGTTTACACACAATGGCTAAACTGGGATTGACTTAAGTTTGACAAAAAGGGAAATCTAATATTGTAGAACCCCGTTTTACAGATAATATTGTAACATATACCCAAGCAGTGAATGGCAGTGTTCACTTCAGGCATTTTAACTGATTCTCAATAGAATATATGCTCTTGGCTATGTAACAAGATTACACAGATGCTTGAGAACAGCCTAACATCACTTACTAGCATAATATATAATAACCTGTAATAACATTAAGAAAGTGACCTTGCTTACCCTAAGAACTGGAGACAAAATCAATGCCCTCGCTCTGTTATAGACTATTTAATGTACAGCCAATACAGGAAAAGAAAATAATAGTGAAAAGACCACGATATGCCTTTTATAGAAAATTTGCCAGTCGTCTATGAATTATTTTCATATAAAAATGGAAAATAAATGTGAGTACTGGGTGTAAGGAATTGTTATGGATAATAAACTAATGTTAAAATAATTAAAGCCTCCATGCTTTGAGTGTAACTGTGCTTCTGTAAAACCTACACAGTACTATTTTGATATGTTTGAATTTGAAAGTGGATTTCATTCACAATTATTGTCAATAAATGTTAATGCAGTATGCTATCCTGACTTTTTTAATGTGCCTCCCCCACACACACACTCACACAATATATAAGAACCAAACCAGGCATCAGTGGTAGGAATCATTTATTGTCCATCATCGCACATTTACGCTCTGTTTCCAAAAGAGTCACTACATTTTAGGACACATCTGACGGTAACACAGTTTGAGGAGTGTGTGTTGTGATACAGCTGTTAAACACATGCAGATAGTACTGAGCCGGTGTCATGCAGTATGTACAGTCAGTAGTTACAAACGTCAGCTTTGTCCCAAATGAACACCTGGACTGCAGCTGAACCCGTATCCATCACGGCTGCACGTTTAGAGCATCCATCCACACAGGCACAGATGTTCCTTAATATGTTTCTTTATAAAGGGGATTTTCTGTGGTTGATATGCCTGCAGAGGACAACAATCAATCATCTGGACAGATACCTTGGCAGGTAATTGTTTTGATTTAAAATGCTATGAATTATTGTGGTTTCTTCTCTTTGGGGTTAAAAAACATTTACAGAGGTGAATGTTCTCAATTAAAGCTTTAAAAAGGTCAAATCCTCATGAGTATTTTTTTTACCTGTAAAACAAAACCAAATTTAATGATCCAATCTTTTTATCAAACATAAAAGCAGCAGTACCCATCCATTATCTATACAGCTTGTCCTGTCTGGGGTCAGGGGGCTAGAGCCAACCCAGCTGTCATTAGGCAAGAGGTGGGGTACACCCTGGACTGGTTTCTGGTCAATCACAGGGCTGACACATAGACAACATTCACACTCACACCTATCTAGAGTCGCCAATCAACCTAATGAGCATGTCTTTAGAGTGTGGGAGGAAGCTGTATTTCCCAGAGAGAACCTACACATGCACGCACGGGGTGAACATGCAAACTCTACACAGAAAGGCCCTGTCTGACGGAGATTCAAACTGCTTCTTGCTGTGAGGCAGCGCCAACTACTGCGACACAGTGCAGCCCTAGAAGCAGCATCATGACTCCTGTAAACACGATGAGTCGCAGCTAATATAAAGAATAAAGGAGTGTAGATAGGGCATTGTTGCGAGGTGTAACGGCTGGCACGAAGCACTTACACAGTCTGTGACTGGCTGCAGAGCACCTGTGTCGTAACACCTGCGTCAATCATCAGTTGTGCTCCAACATCATTAGTAAAAATTGTAACAGCAACCCACACATCACAGCTAGCCTTAAATATCTCCTCACAGTGACGGAACATAACTTTGAACTCATTTAACAATAGCAATCTTTGAATTTCAACCAAAAGAGGGGTTAATATGAAAGAAAAAAGTTGTACAATCCCTTTCCTCTCTAAAGAGCAATGGCTGAAAGAGAGGTAAGTCAAAAATGACAGAGTAGACAGCAGTGAATACATCTGCTGAGGCAGCTAGGCATGATAGAAATGGGTAAAAAGGAAGTGTTGGAGAAGTCTGAAAAACAAAGCACCAATGGATGAATGTTCAATTATGATCAACTAAATGAGTTCATAGAAAAACCTGAAGTAATAATGATGTAAGCTGACTTGAGTTCTTGTCAGTTTTATTAAAGTTGAGTTGAACTGACAGAGCTGAAATGACAGTGTTAAATACATAAAAGTCATCTATGACTGTAGTGTTTCTGGATACATGCAGATCCCCTCCATCCAGAGCTGGAGCCAGGGACGAGTCAAATTACACAAGGAGAGAAAAAAAACAAAAAACAAACACAAAACCTTTCATATCTAAGAGATAAGGTGACATATCTGCCCTCCTTTAACTCTTTGGCCTTGGATCTACCATATTAGTTTTCCATCTACACTCCTTTTAAAATGTCAGTATGTTTAAATACAGAAGACTCAACCGCCCCGCCTGGCTGTGATACAAAGGCCATAAACACAAACGCAGAGATGAGTTTTTAAGCTACAATGAAATAAAGTTTAAATTTCAAGAAAACAAAGTGCAAACTGTGAAAAGGGGAACATACAGAAGCATAAAATTTTGTAGTGTCAACACATTTGAAGCAGATATGCGGTCTGAGGTTAAACCACAGTTTGGCTTTGGCAGCTATTCTCATATTTACACAAGAAGCCTTCTCACACTGTACACATTTATATAGATACTCATATCTACTATATATATATTTATACTCATACATATATAGATATACAGAAAACATATGTATAGTCAAAATAAAAAGAAAGAAGCTGTGGTTCCGTTGTTTTAGATGATGGTGTGATACTCAACTGAAAAATACAGCAAGGTTCTTGTTCAGGTGGAAACGTATTTTACAGCTAATTCTTTCAAGAATGAACAAAAAAAATATTTAGTAACATCAGTGCTTTAGAACATTTTACAGCATGAGCAACAAATCCTAAACTTTACAGAACAAGTGCTTCCACTTTGATCAATTTGTTTACTTAAAGGAAAATATTCCCTCCAATTGACAGTAACACTTTCTCACATTGTTTTTCAGTCCCACAGACTCCAGAAAAAGAATGATCTGGATTCTTAATCAGGGAGGATTTTTGGCTTGAAGGCGTTGCCACCAACTTTTTTTATAGTTAGCAAATGAAAGCTTTTATTTACACTTTGAGGACTGAAAAGAAGCAACACCTTTCTATATTCATTTGACCTGCTCTGACAACAAAAATATACTTTTATCTTGTTTTCTCCGTGCTGATTCATTCTTTATATATCAAAAATCATGTTTCTGTACACACACACAGCAGTTCTATGGTACAAATATACAGATTATTCATAGCAGTGTTCCACAAACACAGATAGGATCTTTTTGTTTTCTTTGTTCTCCAACACACTGAAGCTTTGCAGTCCTTAAATTTTGAGCATTTTCTAACATGGCACAGATAATTACGAGCTAATACTGCACTGCTTAGGCTGCACTTGTTCAAACGCTGCTGCTGTGACAAACACCAGCATGCTGCAGCGCCTCACTGCTTTTTGTGTTTTGAGGCAGCCAAGCTTGGAATAAAGTCAGAAGCTGTGAGCAGTTTCAGAATAAATTTATGGTATTATACAGTCCAAGAGAATACTTTGACAAAGTGTTTTGTACTCAAGTGGCCATCTTCGTTCAGAAGAGCATCATGCTAGAGGAGAGGGGATGAGTCAGGTGGTCAAATTCATGCCAATTTCAAAGTGTACAATAGTTTAACAGAAGCCCCTATTTCCTCTGGAGAAATATTTTCAAGCCTCTGATGCCGGTTAGGATGAGGCCGAGTGATCGGGAGAATCTTAAGTCTTATTGGCTGATCCAGAGGAGCGTCGCAGCTTCATGGACATGCGGCTCTTGCTAGTCCGAGGAGACATGGGGGACGCCGAGTCGCTCCCGGCCTCCCCAAGAGCCGGACTTTCTCCCCGAA
This sequence comes from Cheilinus undulatus, assembly GCF_018320785.1. Classification (NCBI taxonomy): domain Eukaryota; kingdom Metazoa; phylum Chordata; class Actinopteri; order Labriformes; family Labridae; genus Cheilinus; species Cheilinus undulatus. The sequence continues at coordinate 34,682,954 of NC_054882.1, forward strand.
GAATCTCTAGGCAGGAGCCTGAGGAGGATGAGGATGTGACGGAAGATCGGGTAAGGTGAGGGGGAGGGATCAATGAGGGAAGCGAGGATAAAGGAGAGGAGGCGGGGATGAATAAGAGCAGAAAAGGATGAACATTACATCACTTATCCATAACGTTGCACTGAACCAGGCTGAACCCACTGCTAGAGACGGGACAAACAGGATGACCGACAGGACAACTGACAGACAATGAGAAAGAAACAGGTCCTATTGTTATTCTACATTTATTTCTCTCTAGTTTCTGACTTCTAGACATGCTCAGGTTCTGTAAATAGCATAACACAATTTATAAAAACTACACAGCAGTTGCACATGCAGTGTGGTGACAGAAAAACTGTGGAAGCAAGTGGAGAAAACCAGGAGAAGAAAGCCTGATTCTTGGTATAAGGGAAAAACTGGCTTACTGTGCTGTAGGATCTCAGAACTGAACAAAACATTATGACAAAATATTGTCATTGAAGACGCTATTTTAAGCAAAAAGCAGACATAAACGGTTGTGTATATATATATATATATATATATATATATATATATGTATATATGTATATATATAGCAGCAGCAGCAGTGTTTCTAGTGATTTGAAATTGCTCAAGGTTAATACCAGCCCCAATGCACATGTGCAAGTCAAACTGAATTTTTATCTCTGAATTATATGTCACAGTCAAGCTCTGGTATTCTTTCTCTGACCACTGAAGTCTGTCCTTTGAGAAAAATTTCAAGACAAAACAGACTTTGTGAGTTGCGTGATCTGGTTGAGGTAGAGTGTTTTACACTGTACAAAACATGATGATCTAAGAATTACTTCTAAAAGGGATATTTGGGGATTTTTGAATTTTTTGTGCCAGCAAATGGCACATCATCACTCAAGTCAAATTTCGCTCAGATTTTGTTTAAGCTTGACGTGGTGTTAATATTCCTGTAGAAGCCCGCAGACCAACACAGCTGATCAGAGGATAACAGTGCGCAAAGGCTGAGGAGACAAAATGCCATAAGCTGACAAGCAAATGAGGGCAGGACACAGGGTTTTTTTTGGGGGGGAGAAATGAAGTGCTTTGTATGTTTTCGACACAGCTTACAGGCGAACCAACATATTTTCACAGTCTTGCTATTTTTACGTAAAACTACGCGGATAGAACGTTCCCATTTCTGGCCACTATGTAGGGGATCTCTCTGAGCTCATAATAATCACAGGATCAACTTTCACAGAAATCCCTGGAGGCTGATGCCACTACTAAAGCCAAGGATCTCAAATGACCCAACTTCAAAAATCTGAAATATCCCTTTAATGAAAAGTCTGAAATTGTGGCCTGATGAGCAAAAAATGTAACAGCTGCTTAAATTTGCTGTGTATAGGCTTGCTAATTTTGTCTTTATAACCTGGAAAAACAGACAAGATAGTCTGTTTATTAGACATTAGTCTTATTTTTCTTAATTTTCTGCTTCTGTTTCATGACAATGAGATTTTTGTTTGTTTTGACTGTTTTCAATGGCTATTTTCTATTCATGTTTTAGGACCTGTTCCCACAGCCACTCTTCTATCTGCGTGCAGCACCCACATCCTTAGTTTCAGAGGTCTTCTCATCAGTGTTCATTGTTGATGGGTTATGACAGTTTGCTTCTACTTTTCTCTGTTTTATCCTCCACATCATTTTAAAATAGCCCAGTGTGCTTATTATTTGTCTTTATTCAAGGAAATACCACAGAGAAAACATATAAACAATGTAAAGAAATCCTTTCCTAGCCTTTTCAATAGCTTTGGACCTGTAAACTACCCTGGAAAAGACGGGTAAGATTAGTTTCCCCTCAACCAAAGCTGGTACCAGAAATCCAACCCCTTTAGCATCGTAGCCATCATTTTATAAAAGGTAAAAAAGGTTGGAGCTGTCGTCTGTGGGTGGGACTTGTGTGAGTACAGAGTATGTGTTCAATATGATGGGGCCCTTCTTGATATTGATTGACCAGTGGAGAAGCGACACTGGAGCACTGTGAACGCTGTATTTGTACCCATGTTGCTGGGTGCTAAAAACTCCAGACTAAATTAGCTTTGTACTGAAAATGAATGCAAAAAAAATATTTTTTCTTCTTTTCTTTATTTTCTACGGCCTTCACAGTCTTGCTACGTTCAGTACTTTGGACTGCTTTTTGCATAAAATACACTCTATAAATGCAGTTATTATAAATGAATAGTTTTTAATTTAAAATTCTTTTTAAGGATTAATGAAATCTTTTCTAAACCATGCAACAAGTTAAACAAAATAAAAAAACACCTGTTTTTTTGGAAAATTTTAACAGATTTATCAAACATTAAAACAGAAAGGTTTTACTAATTTCTGGGACTTTCTACAGTGGCCATTGACGATGCTACAAATCTGACCTAGAAGGCCAATGAAGACAATATTAATATACATACAAAAAAGGACCTAAACTGAGTTTCTATGTCTACAGCATACCATTCACAGCTAGCATGAAGGACCTTCTGCTTCAGACCCTTCCCCTTCACCCTGAGCAAGTTAAAGCTGTCTAGCGGTTTAGGAACCATCAAATACAAGGAACTATGCTCCTCTGGAGAGGAGGGGAGGACACAGTGAAGGAGAAAAGGAAAGGATTGGAAGAGAAGGTAATGGAAGGTAAGGAAAGGCGAGGAAAGGAAGGAAGGAAGTGTTTGGAGGTAAAGGAAAAAAAATGTGGAGAAGAAAAGAATTCAAGACCAGAAAGCAGCAGGAATAACAATAGGGAAAGTAAGGGAACAGGAAAGAGAAAACAAAAGAGAAAAGTGTAAATATCAATGGTGGAAAAATGAGAGTTAAGGAGGAATGGTCAGAAAAAGAACAACTGAATGAAAACAAATGCAGACAAATAACACAGAATGAAAACATTAAAAGACACAAAATGATACGAAACACTGAATGCAACATGTACACGTAGAACAGATGACATATTTTGAAATCATTTTAAAAATTCTTTTGCCCCATAAATGTGTCAAAAGTAGCAACACAGACATCAAACAAACTTGAATGTTAGTTGAGCTGTACACTGAGACAATACAGCATATATGGACCTACAGTATATAACATTAATTCTTCAATGTGTGTATGTGTACAGTGCTACAGCTCTACATCAAATGCAGGAAGAGAGGAGCAGACAAGAGGTTAGAGGTTAACTTTCACCAGGTCAGAGTGAAGTTGCAGGTTAACAATACAAACAAGAGAGTTACCGAGAGAATGAATGAAAGAGCAGAGATCACACGTTATAAAAAAGGTCTCATTTTTAGCAAGTCACTGAGTGCAGTTAGGAATGAATCAGATGTTAAGTATTAAGTTCAACACAGTTTTCTATAAATTTAAGAAACCAGCTGAATCCTTATAACATATAATGTAAGCTTTCCAGAAGGCATTAAGAACACATGTTAAAAAACCCATATATATAATAACTGGTACCATGCATATCCCTGAAACTTTAGACCAGTAAACAACACAGCAGGGAGAATTAGGGAAAAAAAAGTATCAGAAAAAATACACTTTCTCTTGGGGATGGTGGAGGCCAAAACAGAGCTAAAATAAGAACCAGAATATCTTTGTTGTTTAGGTATGTGCACAACTCAGATGAGGTAATGTCTGCTAAACAAATGACTAAAATAGGAATGTGTTGGTACGTTAAAAGAAAAGGCAATTGTAGGTGAAACAATAAAATCAAAGTTCAAAAAGATCTGTGCTGTAATGTGCTGCAATGTCGACGATGACACAGAGAAAACAATTAGATCTTTAAGCTCTGTTACTGCATGTTAAGTTATAACATGATCAAGCTATGATGAGTCACACCACATTGCACCCAGGGACGAGCAGAAAATGACACTTTCTTTATCATGGAATTAACACATGCAGACCTGCTTAAACACAGAGGGAAAAGCAGTGAAGGAGAAAACTCGAGAAAACACAGTTTGCTGGAGGAATCAAAGGAGAGAAAAGGTTAGGCTGAAATGTCAGTAGGTGGAGCCAATCAGAAGGGGGTGTGTCATCACGTGACCAGGCTTACCTTTTTTTTTAGCTATAGGCAAGTGAGACAATACGATCTAAAGGAGGGGGGACAAAAAGAAAAGACGGACAAAAAAGGAAAAAAAAAAAAAAAGGCAAAGAAAAATCAAATAAATCATAAAAAACAACCAAAAAAGAAGAAACAAACAAAAAATGTGAAATTAGAATTTAAAAGAAAGAAAGAAAGAAAAAAACAGAAAGAGAGAAGATGTTTGATCATTGGACTGTTAAGGGACAGGAACCTGTAGGGGGGGTTGCAGTAAAATAAAGCAAGGCTTATTTCATGGCACAGGATTATTCAGCTGTACAGCTCTTGGTAACATTTCCATGAAATCTTATTAGGTCTTTTGAACTAGACAAACTGAGAAGTGCAAAAATTTGAATCAATGATTTTTAAAAGCCACAATATCTTATTATAAGAAAAATGCTGATCCTGTGCTCTGAAATAAGATTTGGGACTGAACAACACAAATACAACCTGAGAGCCAAACAGCAGAGCCATACATTACTTCTTTACTGACACAACACTGTATACTCTAAATAAACACTTAGGTAAAATATTATTGTCTCAGGTTGTGTGTTAGTCAGCCTCAAAGCAGGATGATTATTATTATTATTACATAATTATTAACATATATAAGACATAGTAGCTGGTGAGGAGAAGAGAAGTGGTCAAGAGAAACAAAAAAGAAACAATACACACATTTAAACATCCAGAATCACACCTGTAACTGTTTCCCTGCATTAACACACTGAAAAGTTAAAAACGCAGACATCACACAGTGCTGTTTCCTGCCTTTAAATTATACCCTTTTTCACAATATTGTAAATAACTGTTGTTGTTTGAGACTCAGAAGAAAGAACTAATTTTAAAGGCAAATCAGTCATTATTAACACTTCTATAATAAACTTAATAAAATTCATATGAGACTAGTAAATTGCAGAATGGCTGATATGTTATTGATGGATCCCTTGTCAGATAATTCCTTAAAGGTCACATATTTGACCGCTTTAAGACAAGATTAGATTGGTCTCAAAAGTCTCCAAAACATACCTGTGAAGTTTGTTGCTGAAAAAATACTCCAGTATTGGATTTTTGCATGTCTCAAAACCTCTCTATTTCAGCTACAATGAGCTGTTTCTGTGTCTTTAAATGTTAATGAGCTGTCTGACTCCGCCTCTCTCAGGAAATGGATGTGCTTTAATGGATGTCGCTCTCCTGATCCTCCTCTCAGCTGCCAGGATAAGGAGAGGAGGGTGGAACTTTCTTTCAAGCGTGAAGAGCCAACCGAACCTGGGGGCGGGGCTAACCCCCCACATGATATCATGAGGGAAAAATCTGAGAATGGCTTGTTTCAGCACACATTTTCTGAAAGGTGGACAAAGAGACGGGGAGGGGGGGATTCTTCTGATTGTTGGGGGGATTGTGGATTGTGGACAGGCCAGGGGCACATATTTTTGTTAGAAAAGCCTGAAAAAGCATATTTTGTATAATATGTGACCTTCAAAGATGCTCTGGAAATAGTAAAAGACTGAGCAAAGCTTTAAAGTGGAAACTTGCCAATTAAATACATAAAGCTTATTTACATATGGGTTATCCTTTCAGTACAATCCTTCAACACCAAGTCATCTGAACAGATATCTATTTTAAAGTAAAAATGTACCGATATGTCTGACTTACTAAAGATTTAAGATCTCAGCCTCTTACAAAATTTGTAAATAGCTTTCCTAATAATTATGTTATTTATAAGTAAATCATTATGTTTTGATGAATGCTGTACAATAGGTTCTACAAATGCCTTTATGAAATATCTAATTGAACACCATATTTCACCTAACTTAGCATATCCACTCTTGATCATCAGCATTCAGTCCTGGAAACTAACATCATAGAGGTTCCAGTTTTAAATTACAGATATCATTTACAGAGCATTTCCCTGAAAGCCACAAAGATCTGATTTGACATGTTTGGCTGGTCCTGAGGTACAATATTTATGTATCTGGTTATTAGCTTGTGTCTTACCTGTGTCAGAGGGCAAGTGTGTGCAGGGAGCAGGACTGTAGACTCGAGCTGCGTAGTCTTCAAATGTGGTCGGCTCTTGATGGTGCTGCACGATGGTTTCCAAGTATCGGGCTCGCTCCTCATAGCTGAGGTCTCAGTCAAGGTCAAACCAAGAAAGAAGACAACGGCAAGAACAGAAAAATGGAGGCCAACAGGTGATAGAAAAATAAGGACCGTGGTGAAGTACAAAGAAATCCTCTGCTGGCGTCAGATGGATCATCTTAGTGATCCTAGCTGTGGTTTGGACGCTTCATATCAATAACACAGAGTGTTAGTAACACAAAAGCATTGCATTACTGGAAAGATATGAAACACAGGGTAAGGACCTGTAACTAAAGACTAAAAAAAAGAAGATTTCGCACACTGGTTTCGCTCAACTGGCAGAGGAGGTACCCATAAGCAGAGGGTATGGTCCACGACGCACTGGTCGAAGGATCGATTCCCAGGCTCAGTGCTATTTAGTACATGTGTTCCCCTACTGGCTCTCTCAATATTTCCTGTCTCTCCTCAGCTGTCCTGTCATAATAAAGGCAAAAAGCCAGACAAATAATCTAAAAAAAAGTAAAACACTGAGTAAAAATACTTCTTTATTAGGCCATTATTCCATGGTGACAGGTAGACTGCAGCTGCAGGCACACAGACAAGATGTTTAAAATCGTTAAAAATGAAATCTGAATAAAAATTTGTTGTTTTTTGAGGGACTTATTGAGGACAACACAACAGTTTAAAGAAGTATTTAACTTAGCTGTCATTCAACCACACGCTAAACTGACTGAAGTAAACAGAGCTAATTATGACACATGCAATCATATAATCTATCTAGAAAGATAGATGACGGATAACTTTTCTTTCTGCTTTGCTGCTGAATCATAAGAACACTGATGTATGATTTTGCAGAAGACACCACAGTGTGATCACATGTGTGATCTCCAGAGCAACCAATACTTCTCTCTTTCTTCACAAGATAAAAATAGCCTTTTGTATGGAATGAATTTTGTGTTTGAAAGATTCAAACACAACTTCTTATTCATTTGCAATTTCAAACCTGTACTCTTGATGTGAACCTTTTTTTGCTTGGATCACACTTTTGTTTGATACCAAAGAAGTTTTTTTGGATCTTTCTGACCATGTACAGCCCACTGGAAGGGTAACCGAGACAGAACTTCATCTCATTTTGTCCACTGGTAGGTCACACTCCAACAGCTAAAATCACGGCTGACACTTAAAGCCATGCAGTCCACCCACTAAGCTCAACTACCTGTCAGCTAGCTAGCTAGCATTCTGGCTGACAGATGCGTAGCTTCTGCCTGTTGATCTTTCTGCTCATCAAATGTGATGTACTAAATGGATATATAAATAAATAAATCAGTGCACAGTGAGTTTTTTCCTCAATATAATCTAAACTATTGTGGTAAAGAATTCCCCCACCTACAGAGTGAGGACATGTAGACATTAGATAATGAGAGATTTTCGTTTTTTTAACCCCACCATTAACATACCTCCTTTTAACAAGGAGGTATGTTAATGGTGGGGTTGTAACATTAGCAGTACTTTAAACTCCAATATGATAATTATGAAATACAAATCATAAAACACATTGATTTGGAGGTATGCAGCAAAAACAGAAGTCCTGGGACCCCAATATTGGCTAAAATATTGTTCTTAATAAACTTCTGCATATGTCATCATTTAGGCTGAATGATTTGTGACCAAGTGTTTCACATTGTTTGCTACTTTGGTGGCAGAATTTTGTCAAATATATGAAAAGCAGTGGTACAAGTAATAGTATGACGAGTACAGTATGTTTTCTTTTTAAAGCTTTAGTACTGTTTGATCCTGCTAATAATTACACTAAAGTAGATTATATCACTTTAAGATTGGTTTCTAAAAGTACTGAGGTGCATATTAAAGTATGTTTTGGGTAATATATCTAAACACTGACGACAAATAGGCCTCATTAATGAACACGCCATTGTGATTTTTTCTTAAATTTGTTCCTCAGAAAGTTGCCAGGAGAAACCCCTGAATTGTTCTCATGTTCTTAGAAGGATAATAGCCATGCACTCATATGCTGAAAGCTTGTGTACATGCAAACTAATCAGCACAGAGAAATTCCTCTTTCTATCATTCACGCCTATGTGAGTGCCTTTAAATATGTTACAGACATATATCACCTGTTCAAACAGTGCTATCATCAGAACAAGAAATAACATTTGATGAAAACCTAAATTACTCTAATAACTGATGCTGTTGAATGATGAAATTCATTTAAAAACGTGTGTGAAGGTAGGTTTTGTTTGTTTCAAATAAGCTAAATCATCATTGAAAAAAATCCTACTAACATGCCAAGTTTATATTCAGAATTTTATATTTTTCAGTTCAGATCAAACACTGCATGGTTAAATAATCTGGAAATGTGAAGGTCTTGCACTGCATTTGTTATTCAATAATATAAAAGTGCTAAATTGATAAAAAAAAAGTTAACACAACAGAAAATCATGTTATTGTGCTTCTTAATTTGGTATTTGAGTGCTGAGAAAAGGTACAATTAATACTTTTACTGTCAAATGTTTTTAAGAGTGACTTTAAGTGTTAGATTTTGTTTCCAGACAAAAAAAAAAAAAAAAAAAGGAAAAAAATCACAGATAAGAAAACTTTGGTGCAGGTCAGAATCTTCTTAACTCAGTAGGAACTTTAAAAAAGAAGAAATTTTAAACAAGGATTGATAGAAAACTAAGGTCAATTGCTTTAATTAATGGTATGGATGTTTTTCCACAAAGGAATCAAAATATGTTTGAGGTGTCAATATATTAATATATTTTTTTAATATTTTAAAAATCTGAATGTTCTACTTGTTTATCTTTCATTTATACATATGTGCAATTCAAAGCTGTTTCGATGTAAAAGGATTTTTTAACCAGTAAAATATCTTACAAGCAATAGAACTGATGAAAACAAATTGAAAAATGAACAGAGCAAACAGCAAAACAGAAAAAAATGAAATAACCTCCCCTAAAAAACTGAACTGATCAAGAAAAAAATACTATATTCAGAAAATAATAATATATATAAAAAAAATCTGAGAGAAGACCAAAATATCCCTAAATAAATCTATATTTCTATTTTTTTACAAGATTAAAAAACATGATTTGCAGCCCATGACTGTTTACTTATTATATCTACTTTTCTAAGTGAATCTATTGAAATCAGTGGCAACGTGAAACAAAAAAGGGACACAGAAAGCTTTTTTGTCATGTTCTATTGGAGCCTTTAGTAATGAATTCATAGAGAGATGCAGGGATCCAGCAGAAAGCGGAGTAAATGGAAACCAGGACTACAACTGTCCATCTATTAGAGATAACCTCATTGATAGAATGACATTTAGCCTCTCTTCCTAAGTCCTACTCATACATCCAGCCATAATGACAGTCATACGCAGCCCTTACACTCTCTGACACACAACTCACTCCCATCATCTCCCAATGATATTTCCATTTGCTCAGTGAGCTCCAATAACTGAGGTTTTTCAATGACAGCTCTCTGTGTTTGTGTGTCTGGATTTGATAAGGCTGCTTGTGAACAGGCACGATATGTGTATGTAAGTGCATGGGCCCCTGTTTGAGTGTGTGATGGGATTAGGCCAATGAATCTTCAGAATGAAATCTGTGTGTTTCTACCTCTATGTGTGTGTGTGTATGCACACAGTGAATGGGTCAGCCATCTGTAATAGCACCCATGGGTTTTCTATTGGGTTAGAGAGCCGCTCTATGGGCCTCAGAAGGAGAAAGATTCAGGTCTAATGGTAACTGATCCAGTTAGAGACAATGATAATAACAACAATATGGCTCCTTTAAAGTGGAGGGACAGACTGCGCTGGCAGAGCAAAACGCTGCCTAGGTAGAGATTAAGCAGCTTAAAACTTTTGTTAAAAAAAAGAAGAAAAGATGAGGGAGTTCGCCTTGCTTTCTTGATGAATTCTTAATTTAACCATAAAATCATCTATTTAAGGAATCAGGAATATTTGCTTGGCTTTATAGAAACAAAAACACAAAAAGCACTCTAGCAATCTAGCCAAGTCTGACAGTGTTAACCTTTATAGATCTGCAATGCACAGATCTTATCATGGCGAGCAGCTGTAGGTCATATAAAGTAAAATCCAGCGTAAGAGTTACAAGAATCGTAAATAACTTTTCAATGGGTAACCTGACACAGTGTCACATGATTACTTGCTAAAGCTAAAATAGCAAGACTGGATATCAGGGACCATGGGCTGATCCACAGTGCAGATCTGGCTTTTTGTTTCCTCTAGCTCTTTACTTTTCTGTGTTAAGAGTAGGTGCACTAGAACGCTTGCAAATTTGGCAGTGGCACCGACTTAGCATGGAGGAAGCTTATGACAAAGGCTAAGCAGTGTGAATGTTTTTAAGGTTGTTAGGCCCAATACTTTTGTAACAAAAAAAAAAAACACCGGCGCAGCTAATTTTCTGAGGAGTGGTATTTGAACAAAGAAGGAAGATTAAACAAAATGAAGCAGATTACTTCAAATCATGTTTAGAAAGTGACAAACACCTTGAACCAGCAGCACAGTTAGCCATCATATAATTAATATCTCTATGCCTGGGTTCTACAAGCGTATGAGACCTCTGCTCAGCTGTTTCAACAGATGTAGAAATGATGGTTTTCACAGCAGATACCAAAGCTACGACATTACCACAGTTCAGTACAACAGGCTAAAAACTTCAACTCCATTTCAACTGCTATCAAGGAAATACTTTTTCAGTTTACTTAAATGTCAAGAGACATTGCTAGTGACATGAAAAAGCCAGACAACACAGGAGCTGTTTTGTCCAACCAGTGATGCTCATTAACAAGGTCAGTGTGACAGCAGAGGGTGAGTGACACTATTTTTAGTAGTACATTGATTTTGGGACAGATTATGACAATCACTTGATATTACATGCAAAGGCTGAATGATTTTGGACATGCATGGCATAGCCAAAAGGTCATCTGTACTAGGGATGCATGCAGTTAATCCATACAACTGTTAAATTCATCGGTCAAATTAGCTGGTGCGGGATTTACGAGTTGGTTAAACTAATCACCTATGATCTTTTTATAAACACAGACGTGAAATCCCGGTCTATAACGCTCTTTTAATCTGTAATGAAACCCCGCCGCTAGAGGCCCCTGTAGCCGACAGTTTTCTAAAGTAGTAAATGGAAATGAAGTGGTATGAAGGCTGTCAAGGGTTGAACTCAAGTGTAACTACTCACCCATGTAAAAAGAGGACACATTTCTAACCAAGATATTAATCTGCAAAGAGGAACGAAGGCTGGCGGCGCTAGCAGTGTTAGCCACACTGTAGAGAGATTATCAGGCTACCATCCCACCTGCTGAAACAATAACCCTGTGAGGAATTTGACTTTTCTACAAATTTTTATGCTAGTCAGTTTAACGAGATTTAAATGAGCGTTTATCCAAATAGGGAAATCCTTAATCTGTACTCAATGCTTGTTTTTTGATTACTTAAATACCGTTTCTAAAAACAGCAGTTTAAGTTTCAAAAAACACTTCTCCGACCCTCCCTTAAACCCTGCTGGCAAAAAGGAAACAAGGGGGAACAGTCAGTCTAAGAGAGAACAATGATGGCAGAGAGGGAGGAATGGAGGTTAAAGGTGCAAAGAAAAGGTGAGACACCAAGGGAGGAGGGTAAATTGTGAAATAAAAGAGGCGGAAATAGCAAGGGTGAAGAGGAGGAAGAGTGAGATTCCTATTGTGAGTCACAGATGAGGTGAGAGGGGTGAACATGGGGTGAGATGGGCGAATGAGAGATATTTAAGTCGCAACATGATGTGGTGTGTGAGCAGTGAACACACAAGAGTGTCAGCTTCTCTCACACCAGGTCTTGTGAACTCACTGGTTGTCTTTCCCTGCCTCCCTCTCCTCTGAAAGACACATGCCCATTGTGGAAACTAATGTATGTTTGAGAGGGAGAAATGTATGGATGTAATGTAGGTAGTAATGGACTGTTTTATACTCCAACAAACAGCATGTTATCGACCCTTTGTTGTCTCTCTGATTGATCAACCAATCGGAGAGTCCCTTTTCGTAGCAAATGTTGTGGGGCTAGGCTAATTCCAGTTAGACAAACTTTCAACAGGGCCAAGTCTTCGTTACAGTTAGAAAACCGTGGTATTGTTAGTTCAACATGGTTAAAAGGTATGCTCAGGGTTTCTACCCACATACTACCTGGGGATATTTTTCACCTAGTTTCTGAAAGTAATTAATAATGAACAATGCCTTTTTCAGGTTAGACTCATGTTGCCTATTCAATCCCCAAACAATCACAAAAACACCTGCACATCCTTGAAGGTAAGAAAAAACTAACCAAGACTGTTTAATACATCCATTGCATGGATATAGTTCACATTCATCTGTGAAACCTCCCATACAAAGCGTTTGACACGGGCAGGACTTCTCAAAAAAATCCTTGGAAGGTGATTGGACAAATTACCGGCAAATCAGAGCTATAAGAAAGTTTTTACTTTATCGTAGCCTCAGCAGTAAGGTGCAGTCATAGTTCACCAATGGTAGAGCTTGTTGTTGGATAAAACTCTGGTCAGGAGAAGCGCAAAAACATCTTCCCTGCCAAGAAAAGCTTTAATCCCAGTCCCTGCCCCTTTTTCAAAAAAAAAAAAAAAAAAAAAAAAAAGAGAATGCTGTCCAGATCTGATTCAAACTGTTGCTAAAGCTACATCCGAGCCAATAGCTTCACCAGTAGCAGTCATTACTGCTAGCTTACAGTTCAACTAAACCCTGCCTGTAACTATCATAAACTCATGCCAAAGAAGGTCGAGAGAAGAGCAAAACAATCTTTTCCATCATAAAAACTTTAAGTGCTGTCCTTCACTTTTTTAAAACAAAGAAACATGGTCCTGATCTGATAAAACTATTGTAGCTACATCCGAGCTAATCACAACACCTATGGCAGCCATTGTTACCAACTTCAAGAACAACTAAATCCCGCCCACAGCTACCACCTCTTCTCCAAAAATGACGCTGATTGGTCTGGTCTGTTCTCAGACTGGCTGCTTGTTAGTGTCTATATTAATTTTAAAATGTTTCCATTAGTTTATAAAGCACAAAGACCCCGGCTTTGCTCCAGACTTTTCAGAAATGGTTTAAGTTTATGAACTAGGACGGCCTCTCGGATCCTCTGGATCTTCTCTACTGGCTGTTCCAAAAAGCAGAACTAAAATGTCTGGTGATGCAGCATTAAGCTTTGACTCTCTGAGACGGTGGTACAGTCTTCTAGATTAGTAGTTCTCAACTGGCCTTGAGTCAGGACCCTCTCCCAATTCCTTGTTGACCAATCACAAATGTTTTTCTTGAGTTGGAACAAAAGATGTGATGAAAAACAGACATGGTGGCATAACCCTAAAAATAAAAGCGCATTATAGACTTTTTGCCTGTTTTGTTTCCAGGCACACCTCTGCAACCCACTGAAAAAATGGCTTTGTTACCCTCTTTGAGGTCCCCAGCAATCAATTAAGAACCAAGGTTCAAGAGGATCTGAGAGGAGCAGAAAACATGAAGACTTTGAAACACAATCTAAAACCTCATTCAAACTGGCACTTATGTAGTACTTTAGAGTTTTCTGCTTATTATTATCTCACAATAGTGGTTCCATTTTATAAGTATTTAAGGTTTATTTAAGGTTATTTATCTCTAGTTGGGTTTTTATCTTGTAATATTGTTTTGCTACATTTGATCAATTTCAAAGTTTCTTGTTTCATTAATTCTTATTTCTATTGCTTTTTCTTTTATATCTGTCTCTTCTTTTAATTACCAATCTTTTTTTATAATTATTCTATTGAATTCATTTTTTGTGTACATTTGTCTCTACATACTTTTACCATTTTGCCTTTTTGCCGATCACTTTTCTGCTCTATTGTTAAGCACTTTGAACTGTGATTAAATTTTTCTTAAAGGTGCCCCATAAATAAAAATTGATGGAATTATGTTCTGGTAGTTTTAGGTAGCTAAAACATGATTTAATAGCTAATATAATGACATATTACTAGTGACACTGGCATAATGTAATGTATTACTATTCTGTAATGTCGCTAACTATCATTACATTAACATCAAACTAGCTAATACCGGTCTGGTAAGGCAAATCAGAAAGTAAAACATCTTGATTCTCTTTGCAAAACAAGCTCTTGTTCAGTGTGTCACAGGAGGACCACTAACGTTAGCTTAATTCATTATCTATGACAGTGGTATTATCTCAACAATTTGAACACATTTTTGGTGATTTCCAGTTGTCCTCATACACCCATACTGTAAGTTCGTATTTATTCTTTCACTTAGGCAAAATTTATAAAACCTGAATAACTTAAACATAAATAAAAGTTTGTCAAATTGCAGGGCATTTTCAGTTAGTTTCAAAAGAGACGGGGCTCAGTGATATAAAGTTAAAAGACTGTGCAACAGTATGATGCAGCAGAGAGGACAAAGGTGTTTTTTGGAAGTGTATTGCCATATAAAAAGACACTATTTGCCATTTCCGAGAGGGTGAAAAGGTTTCACTAGCAGAAAAGAAAGAAGTATAGAGAGGCAGGGGAGACTAAGAGGAAGAACAAAGAGAAGAAAGAAAAATAAATGGACAGAAATGGTTCCACTGCTGAGATAAACGACAGGATCAACACTTAACTTTCCTTCACTTTTTCTGTCTGCCTCCTTTATATATCCGTTCCTCTTTATGTCTCTCAGTGGGGGTGTCTGCCTGTGGCCGGATGTCACAAACACCAGGTTCCCTACTAGGCAGGGATGACATGAGGAGAGACAGAAAGGGGTCTGATATAAAAATGTTTACATAAGCTGTACCATCTCGTTTTGCTCAATGCCTCTTTCTTGCATCTAGAAAGCTTTAGTGGCTGTACCACTAAATTAGATGTCACTTGGATACATGTTGAATGAAGCTCATACACAGATGGAAAACCAGAGAACAACTCACTGTCACACTGTCCTGGCATCCACACAACCACAGCAAATGACAGCAACAGCCTGAATATTTCCAAATAAAAGTGTCCTGTTTAGGAGTTTTGTGAATCAAATCAATGCTAAATGCGCTACCTCAACTATCAGCCTAGTAGGAGGGAGAGAGGGGACCCAATCATGTCTGCAGCTGCATCATAGGTAAAGTTATCCTCAGATTTCACACCGCTCTAACCTCTTTATTTGCCAAGATGGCAGATGGTTGGGATGGTTCTCCCAAACTTTGTAGTAGATCCCATTGGTTAAAAAAGTAATCCAGTGCTGAAGTCCGTGTTGAAATCAACAGGATATACGCTAATTAGCACACTTAACAAGCTAACTTAAGGTTGTGTGATGATATGTTCAAGTTGGCTAGGAAATTTCAGTGTTTAAAGAATGGGTATAAATATGTCAATATATCAATTAACATAACCTAGTAATTCAAACATGTATTTCTTAATATCTTAATTAATTGAAGACCTTTGAAAGGAGGTTTATTATTATTAATAATTTAAATGTAATAATAAATAATTTATTCAGCCTATTTATTCTAATACAATTTAAAACAATTTCAAAAATAACATTAAATTCTGCTTATTTGCTTTAATTACCGTACCAAACTGTGACTTCAAAACCGAGGTACGTACCAAACTTAAATTTTTCCGTACTGTTACACCCCGACAATATAATGATGTCGTTTTAGTTTTTATACACAAGTCTTGGTTAACAACTACCAGGCCAAATTTTAAATTGCACTAATATAAAAAGTCAATCATCAATCATAAAAAATCAAGCAGCAATCTCTGCTCTGGGAGGCTGTGGTGTGTCCTTTGTGTCCATTCACTCCACATTCACACACTGATGGAAGAGCTTGCCATTCATACATATCCATACATATTTACACACCACAGTGGGATAAGTGTCTTGCCCAAGGACACATCAACATGCGACTGCAGGAGCAGGAATCAAACCCACAACCTTACGATTACCATTATCTACTGAGACACAGTCACCCCAAACACTTCTGGTTTGTGCCTTGAAAAGTAAAAGCCCAAGTTTACCAGGTTTATCTGTGGGAAAAATCCCCTGGTTCATAAAGAATGCTTTCATTCAGATTTTTTCCTGGCCCTGTGCGGTTACACAATAAACAGAGGCACTTGTAAGAAGATTTACAGAGGTAAAGATAAAAGCCAGGGTTGTGACAGCAGGGAGACAGCCTACACATGGCACATACATGCTGGTATGAAAGCCTTGACGGTACGAGTGGGCATGAAAACCAGAATGGACAAGTCAGGGAGAATATTGTTTGAACCAGGCTGCTAAGGTGTTTAGTTCTACTTTGAAAATAGATATTTAACATGGAGACAAAATTAGAGATTGACAATGTAATTTTGACTTTTGAAAAACTAGTTAGCGGGGTGACTATGGTTCTGTAGCGTTTGTCGACGTTAATAAATGATATTAGCTAATACTGACAGCCATCCTACATATTAGCCTTCACCATCAGTGTGTGAAAATGTTGTGAATCGGTGTGATCTGCAAAGTAAAAGTACTTCAAGCAGGAAGATGAAGCGCTATACAAGTTCAAGTCCATTTGGTTGGTATTTAGCAGCACCTCTGGAGCTTCTAATTAGGTCACATTTTGTTTGTTTTAATGAAAGGTGTTCTTTATTTGTTTTCCCATTTTTAAACCCATTGTATTTTGTGTAGCTCCTGCATGGATTTACTGCCTGCACCAAAAAGTACAGACCAGTGAGAGGTCAAAGAAAATAAACTTGCATCCCACATCAGTGTCTTCATCCCTCCCTCCAGCAAACGACAGTCGCCAGTATGAAATCTACTGTAATTGAATTTCAGATGGCTTCTCTTATTAAGCCATTAGCAGAAAATATCTCTTATAAAGAATGAAAAGGAAAGAAAGAGGGAAAATTATAAGGGAGAAAGAGGGATAAAGGCTGATGTGGAGAAAAAAACGAGAAAGCAGAGGGGAGAAATCAGACAGGAGACAGATAGAGTAGAGGAGGGGGCGGATAAAATGGCTCTATTGTGCCGAGTCAGAAACTCATTTTCTTGTGCATGGCTGAAAAGAGAGGACAGAGTGAAGTGTTCGTGCCTTCTCCAGCCCTCTCTCTCCATATCAGCCCCTTTCTCTCCCTCTCTCTCCTGCAGTGCAGTTCATTGTGGTGGTGTTCTGACTCCTGCGATCACTTGAGAGGGTTGGAGGCTGAAGGAGGAGGAGAGGAGATGAGGGGAGAAAAGAAGCTTGTTAGCACATTAGGAGCTGGGCCCACCACTGGGATAAGTGTGTGTGTGTTTGTGTGGAGTGTTATTTGAATGTAGAACATGGTGTCAGGACATTCTTTCATTTTATATGGGTGATTTTATGTATGGAGAAAAACACAAAAGGGTTTCCTCTACCACAATCTTTACATTCTTTAGATTACTATTATGTGTCTGAAACTCAACATAAGTCTTCATTTTTGGGACTGTACAAGTTGGGGCCATGATTTCACCTATTCCTTTGTTGACTACCGTTTTGAAGCCTTAAGATGTGACCATATTGAGAAGAGGGTAAATATGCATTGTTATCAGAGATTAGATTCCCAGCTCCAGAGGGGAGCCAAAGATGTCTTATCATCCTCTCAGAAAATGCATTCTTACTACTTTTTATCCTAGACTTTTGAGTTTTACTCAGTTTTCCTAAAATAACTTCAGGAAAACTCTGATGGTGCACACCCACTGCAGATACATCATAACTAAATGACATCAATCTGTGCAGCATATAGATATGGTGAAAACAGAGCACTTGCAGTGAAAAACTAACCACAAGTAACATGGAGATACAAAAAAAAAGGCCATAAAACATGGTGCTGCACGTGATGTCCATTTTTACAACGGGTCTGTTTCACATTGAAAATGACCTCAGAGATTAGAGAGTTAAAGGAGCCAACACTGACAGATGCTGCCTCCTCTGGACAGTGTTCGAACCCTGCCGTTCACATTTTGTCTCAAGTTTGAATGAATGGCTTCCTGTGCTCTTTCTAGTAAACAAATCCTGCAGCAATTCAGTTGGCTGAATTACAGACATTAATACTAAGGTCTGAATACTCTGTTCTTATTGGCTGCAGGGTGTCCATTAACTCCTCATGATAAACAATGAGGGAAACTGAATTGTTGCATGTGATAGTCCTTAGGTTTTGATGGCCAAGTGCATGAAAGCAGGAATAAATGGACATATTTTTTGGTTTAACAAGTTACCATCAGCTACACATGGGACAGGAAGAATAAGTAAGGATAGTAATGAAAAGATAAAAAAGCATTCTGAACTGCATCCAAACTTTTTATAAGCTTTTGAAACAGCGACAGATTTATATTAAACAGAAAGATTACATATCAATAGATGTTTGACATCAATGTAGTTTGGATGAACCTCAGCACCTTTCTTTAGGTGGATTTATCTCCCTAGAGGCAGATGGGTACAATAGGAGGAGGACAGACAAAGGGTAGATGTCTAATTACTAATTGATCTCTGGATGCATAAAATTATCAAACAATTTTTGGCACAGGTTATCAAATTTACAGAGCGACTGTGGATGATTGTGTGATTATGGCACAGTGTGACTAATACACCAGTATAAAATAAAATATCATTGCTATAATTGTGTGCAGAGGACAGTGTCACACACTGCACACATTGAAAATTCACCCCATTCATGCTGGAATACATAATGACATAGACCATACTGGCAGGGGAAGGCGCTTTTCCTTCTTGTTAGGTTGTAATCTTGCACTATGATATGCACTGTACTATTATAAGAACCCAGCGTTTATCACCATGAACTTGTCACTAGGTGTTATTAGCATTAGCAAGAAAACCTTCCCTTCAATCGGTGGGACCTTGAGCAGAAGCAGACTCATGTTGAACAGCCATCTGCAGAAGCCATGCTGGGGTTGGAAAGGCATGAGAGAGAAATGTGTAAAAATAATGCTATATTATAATGAAAAAAACTTTCTGAACCAAAATATAAGACCAACCACTTTAATCATGTTTGTCTTGTTTTGAGCCAAAAGCCAAAATTGTGATTGGAATTAAAACTTGTTCAATGTCCAGCACTACTACTACTAAAAGCATATCAAGATATCAATCTTGCAGAGCTGTAAATCTTGACGGGTGTCATGATTCTATTGAGTTACAATTATCGGGCTGATGATTCCATTCGATATCTCCTGATGCATCATGATTCATCCAATGCATTCTCCATTTTTTGTACTGCAGGTGGCTACTTAAATTGAGGCAAGCAGTCTGATGAACTCCCTGTGTCAATGCAAATTTCTTCATAAACTAAATCAGTTATTTTGATATAATTTACCTAAATGATATCAATAATGTAGAAAAAATGTGTGAGTGCTACATGGGGTCAAAAGTATCCAAAACTTTGTAACCAGGATAAGAGGATGAGGATATAATATTAAAGGGGAAATATTATGCAAAAATCACTTTTTCAGGCTTTTCTAACAAAATACATACCCCTGGCTTGTCCACAAAACCCTCAAGTACCAGAGCTCCTCCCCCCTCTCTTTCTCCACCTTTCAGAAAATGTGTGCTAAACCAAGCCATTCTCAGATTTCCCCTCATGATGTCATGTGGGGAGTTAGCACTGCCCCCAGGTTTGACTAACAAGAAAAGCTGCACCATTTAAAAAACAGAGTACCACTGAAATGCATTGATGGTTGTCACATCTGCATCGCAATGCACTGTGAAAGTGATTATTTACAACACCACTCTTATCTGGTGTATCACTTTTCAACTTAAAAAAAAATCAGGATATGATTTTTCTAGCCATCTAGCCATAGGGTGAGATATGAACATCTATTTTGAGAAGTTTGAGAACTATATTTTAAGAGTGAAAACACAACTTCAGTCCATTTCCTGAAGCTTGTTTACAAACACACATACAGACTCTCTTATACTGTATCTTACTTCACATCTCACATACAAAAACACTCACCCACACCCACCCTATCAGTCCTCTGCACCCCGGGCATTGGAACAGACAACAGAGAGAAGGACATCAGAGGGATAATACAATTGGAAAAGCTTTACAGCGTGTAATGATAAACCTGTGCTTGTCACTGTGTGTGGGTTCATGCCCAAAGGAACAGGCTAATGGGTTTATATCTTTCTGTGATAGCAATGATATGGAGGCTTTGTGATTTCATTTAGAGTGTGTGTTTGTGTGTGAGTGTCCATGCAGGCTGAAGATGAGGACAGAGATTGGTGGGTCTAATGCACTTCTTATTGTGAGGGACCAATGTGCACGACAACCACACATGCACGCTAACACAATCGTATTTAGCCCTATTCATCTGCTCTTTAACCCAATGCAGAAACACAGAGCGTGGAGAAAAACAGACGTGATACATTAATTGGCCCCTTGTCACCCCTCTATTGCACTCGTTGACATGTGTGTAAGTACACACACTCTCACTGCCCTAACCACTGGGAAGCCCTGGAGCTGCAGCTATAACGGGCTTTATTTAACAGATACACACAGAACATGGTGTTAGTGGACGTCACAGAGGCTGTGATAATAATTCTCTGATTAAGGAGACAGATCCTGTTCCTATCTTCAGGCTCTAACAACAGTTAGGCAATATTCATTTTCCACTCACGTTTTCATCCATCTCCAGATACACTGTATGTACCCTGAATATGGATATAAGAGAAGGAATAATACATCATTTTATCCTCTAAAAAATCTTCTTGAGAGTTCCACAACGTAAAAAAGTCTTAAAAATAAGACGAGTGTCAATCAGAGTGTACTTCAGCCCCACAGCCTTAAAAAAGCCTGCGAGTACATCTCCAAATGCATCTGCATTAAAACTATAAATGCATAAATATCTTTTTCAGGATGCATATATTAGATCTCAAATTAATTTCAAAATGTGTAGTAATGCTGCACATTTACAACACATAATACTTCACCAGCAAAAATTAAAACCCCTCAGTGAAGATCTGTAAATGCAAGGATTTTCTGCACATCCAAACCTTCAATTTTAGCAAACTTAATATTTTGGTCAGATAAAATGAAAAAAAATCAGGAAAAGTCACAGAACTTGACTATGGTATTTTTCTAGACCAACAGATCATGAAAATAAGCATTTTCAGTACAAAATGTCCTGGTTGACTCACTTGCAGCTAATTTTTTTTTTTACACAAAATAGCCCACTGATAAAACATGATCTAGGTTTCATGTTTCTTTCTAAACAAAACAACTTTGATGACTTTGTAGCTCTGACTTCACCTGACACGGCAGATGGATAATTTCACATATCCATGGCATGCAAAATATGTTGCATCTAGCTGGGCAACGCCTCACAGCAGTGTTAATTTCGTCGACTAAAACTATGACTAAAACTATTCAGTGACAGCCTTTTTTCCATGACAAAACTAGACTAAGACTAACAAAAATAGATCTATGATGACCAAAACTGACAGAAAGTAAGTTTAGATTTTGCCAAGATGACTAAAACTAGAATACAATGTAATGTAACTTTTGTCAGACATTTAAAATCTGTGATATTTCTCCACTGTAGGTAAATCTGTCAAAAACAATGCAGCTGTAGCTATTCTGCCTCTCAGCAGTACCAGATTTAGGCAAGAAAATAAAAACTTGGACTAACAGTAAAGACAAAAATGTGAGGACTTTTTATGGACTATAACTAGACTAAAATGTCTTGAGTTTTCTTCGACTAAAAATAGACTAAAACTAAAACTAAATAGGGGAGAAATGACTAAAATGGGACTAAAACTAAAAGACATTTCGTCTAAAGACTAACACTAAAACTAAAAATAGCTGCTAAAATTAACACTGTCCCACAGACTGGGCCAATTAGAGTAGGAAAACACAGGAAACCCTCGGGCATAAACAATGTAATTTTAACTCAAGATGCCGCCATAATTGCTGTGCACTATCAGTGGAGCCAGCTGGTGAATTAAACTCTTGCCACGTTTTTCAGGAGAAGCCCAAAAACATAATTTCTTCTATGAAAAATTCTTAGAGGGTTTTTTGCTCTTGTAAAAAAAAAAACATTCCATTAAGTTCTGATAAAACTGGCGCTTTATCTACATCCGCTGATCTCTTGAAATGCAAGTTTTAAGTATCGTTTTAGTACTGAGTATCATGAAACTAAACTTGGTAACGGTATTGAAGTTAAAATTTTGGTATTGTGATAACACCAGTTTGCAATAAGACTGAATACCTCCTGTAGCTATTGCTTATTTCTCTTCAAATAACACTGATTGGTGAGCATTCACTAAATGGGAGCAAGTGTATTGGCTTGAAGCTTTGCAGATTGGATCTGCCTGATGACCAGTGTTGGAAGTAACAGGTTAAAAATAACTCTGTTACTTTTCATGGTAACTAGTAACGTCTTTTTTTTTAAAGTCATTAACACCGTTACAATTACAGAGAATTTAAGTCACTCGTTACTCATTACTTTTACGGCCGACAACTTGATGATGAAGGTTAGTAAACATCCGGTTCGACAGACGATGTGACTGGACCACCAGCACAGCAGCATCCTGGGATACCAGCATTACTTTTCCCTCCTTGGGATAAAGGACAAAAAAGAACAGGGACGTAAACTTTTCCACCACCAAGAACAGTCATTTTAACCTCAAAAAGCACCGAGTTAAACACATGCTAAAACTAAACTAGTTTCCAGAGAGCTGGACGCTACAAACACCGCTAACCCAGCTCACGTTAGCTTAGCAGACCAAGGAGGAGCCACTCTATGCAAACAACGAAGGTTGGATTTTAAACCACCGCCTGCTGCACAGTGTGCCACTAAGGAAGCACTAAACAGACTGATAGCAAGGTATGCTGTTAAAGATATACATCTGATATAAGCTAAAGAGTCTGCTGCCTTCAGAGAGATAATGAGAAAAAAACAGATAAGACAAGAGAGGACCGTCATGCAGGAAGACATTTAGAGAGCACACTGTCAATAGAGTACATCTATTTTAGACTTTTTAAACAGTGTAAAAATGCTTTAACAGTGTCAAAAGTTGCTAAACATTTCTTCTGTGTTCCATTGTTTCATCACTTTCCAACATAATGATAATGGCTACAATGTTAAATAAAATTTCAGAGTTATTTCCTCTCACACTGCAACAACAACACAAATTAATGTGATGAATAAATGAGGATTGACGCAAAAAAAGGAATGCCTGAGCTACTTTTCAAAGTAACTAGTTACTTTTACAATGCAGTAACTCGCAGTACTAGCACTAACTAACTGTAACTAGTTACCATTTTTCAGTAACTTTCCCAACACGGCTGATGACAGATAGTTTAACTGTAAAACACATACACACACTATAAACAGAAGGACTAAGCAACATAAAATGAAAAGAAAAAAAAAAAAAACTCAAGATTCAAATCCAAACTCAAAGTGAAACTGTCCAAAGTCATACTAGCGAAACAAGAGAATGTGCTTTGTGTTAGAAAGGGATAGTCGGTACGAGTGCTGGAAACTTTATCGAGTTTCAATTTCAATCACAATTTTGGCCTCCTGCACACATGTAAGCATGATAACCATAATCAACAGATTACTGCGGCATATGCTGTGAGGCTCGTTTTGCCAATAGAACATGTTTCATTGTTTGTCGGGATATTTTGTCCATAAATTTTTTTTTCCAATTTATTCATTTTTATTGCAAATCAATATTGAGCACTATTTTTCACTTGTTTATATTCATTTCTTGCCTCTTTGTGTCTGAAGTGTTTAAGTTTGATAAATGCATGTATTGTAGAAGTTATAAAACTTAAAGAAATGTGATAAATAATCGTGATCTCAATATCAATCAAAGTAACTCTGATTATGATTTTCGCCGTAAACGAGCAGCCCTAGCTGGCTCAAAATAAAGATGGGTACTGAAACAAAGGGAAGATGGTAACTTTGCTTCCCTGAGAGCCTCCATGTTGGAGGGACAGATCTTTTCCCCATAGGAGCAACCAAATGTTGTTGTTGGCAAATTTTGTTCTTCCTCAATTCTTATTTATTACTATTTACATTTATTGATGGTTTAAGGTAAATGACCAATCACAGAAACAAATTCAAAGCTAAAAAAAAGAAGCTCCAATGTTCAAAATTTGGCTCTATGAAAAGCGAATCACCGAAAATGTGATTCTGTCATATGATTATAAATTCTGAGATACTCTTATTATTTCTAACAGTTCAAGATCAAGACCAAGTTCTGATGAACATCCTAAACCCAAGTCTGTGAGCAGCCTTCTCCTCTTTCTGTCTCTTTAAAGCCAATTCTCTGGAGGCTATTTGAGTTTCTGACACACATAAACAGTTCGGTGTGCTGCACTGTGTCCTGGCCTCGCTCATCTGTGAAAGCCCACCCTGAATTTTAAACACCTTGTCACACAAAAATACTCGCAATCAACACACCCCGCCTCAAAGTGCATTCACACATTTATACCCGCAGACACACAAACATTCACCCACCCATCAAAGATTAGCTTGTTTACCAGTCAGAGGGGGGTCTGCTCCAACAAGAATCTGATCAAGCCGCTGATCGCCACAGCTCATGTGTCTGCACAGCTCTGTGAGAAGAGGCGCATACGTGTGCACACAAAGACACCCTCAGTCATTACATGAGCCACATATTCCTGAAATTAAACCAAAACCAACACGTCATTCTAATTATTTATGATTATTTCAAAGGAATATTTATCTTGTACGTTCAGGTCTCAGCCTGTATTTGGGCTGTCAGATCTGTGAGCAGTGGTTTACGCCTGATACTGAGGAAGCCTAGAGACAAATCAGAACAAAGTAAGCTCCAATGATCCCTTCATTAGTGTGGTTTCAAATTTAATTCCTACTGTGTTGATGACTTGGGAACAGAGGTTTTTCCAATCTAATCACTATCCTAATCAAAGTGTTTGATACTTCTCAAGACTTCATGAAACCATGTTTTAAGATGACTCAATCTCTGTTACTTTAATTTGTAACAGCACTGAAATGTACTTAAAAAAGCTGCAGCCATTTCATAAGATGGGTGACTCCATGTATATTTTTTTCAAAAAATCTCTTCCTGTCTGAAGGTCAGCAATTTTGGAGAATGGCTGGAGTTGTGTTCGTTTTTACTGCTGCTTTGTTACTTTATTTTAGTTTTTGTTTTGCACAAATAATCATTTTATTTTAGTTTTTATTTGTTTTAGGGCTAGTGTTTCAGTTTTTTCAGTAATATGGGATACTTGTCATGGAGGAGACCTAAAAGGGCTAAAAAAAATCTATCATACATTAAAAACTTTATTAAAAAGGGCCACTATTGTCATTTTATTTATCTAAATTTGATGTTTGAATACAACTCAATATGTAAAAACATCATTGTGTGAAGCCTTCTTTGGGTGTACTTGTTAAAGACTAGAACTACAGATATTTTGGCTCGTATATCATTCTAATTAGTTTATTACAAACACAATAACATTTTGTTTAGTTAGTTTCAGTTTACTAAAATGAAAACTGTACTACTGTCATGCCAGAAAGTAGCTTGGAAAGTTAATCATCTTATCAGAGCAAATGAAGATTTCTGTTGATATGTAAAGTTCAAGTTTGACCTTATTTCTGCAAAGCCATCACAATAATGTTCTTGAAAACAATTAAAACACAACTATAATTCTTACACAACTTATCTTATCGTCATCTGCATGATTTTTTTTACAAACCAAAATGCCAACTTTCATGGGGCTATGATATTCACTTGAAGAGGACTGACATTGTGAAAGTATCTGACACTCACACAAAAACACATTCACACAAAATTTCCCCATGGAGAAGTGAAAGAGATTAGCTGTGACCCCACCTCCTCCTCCGCCTTGTCTTTTCATTTCCTCTAACTACCCGATGGGAAACAATTAAGCAGCATCACCTCCCCCTCTCTGTGCATTCACACTCAGATTTATATTCATCTCCTTTCAGACCTTAACCTAATCCTGGCTGTACCAAACACATCACATGTTGCACTCTTGCCAATGACTACACTCACAGGTTACTAATGTGTTTTCTAAATAGAACAGAGAGATAAATACTTATTTGTTCATTTATATTTGACAAAATTTAGAGTTTTTACTATGAATGTTTAATTTTGCTGACCCCTAAACTGAAAGAGATGTTTTTCATTAAAATTTTTAATTTGCACTAGCATAAGTCTTAACGAAGGGAGGTGAAATATGTAAAGTGTACTCTCAGTGCAAAATAATGGTGTTGTCTCTGGTTAAACTTCTGTTCCTGCTGGTTGTTGATCAGCCTGTGAATGTGCGTGGAAACCACATCAAACAGAGCAGGCAGGGATAAGTCTAACCTGTAATTTCCACATATTCTGTTGCGTGTTTTGCTCCAACCGAAGGAGAGCAACCAGCACAGCCCTGAGCAGCTTCGAGATCACAGCAAATTATTTCATGCTTACCAAGATCTTAAAACTTAGATTAATTCGTGTTAGATAATTTATCTTGTTTTAAAAGTTAATTTCTTATGTTTAGTGTGTAACTTTACAGTATAATCTTAAATCAAGCATGATCATATCTTTTTGTTTCAATTAGTCAGGAAGTCCTTAAGATAAGTAAATAATTGTTAAATTAAGCTACATTAGTTCTCTCACCCACAGTCGCATCAAAATAGATCTTGTTTCAAGATTCAGTAACAAACTCAAGTTGCTTGAGTCACACAAAAAGCATCAATAAAAAATACAATTATTGAGCAGAATACTTCTGACTTCAAACACATTAAAATAACGTTGGAAATAAATTATATAGCCTGATTTCACCAGAAACACTAAGATACATGGTCTAAAAATATAAACAGGTTTTAAGTTTTATGGGAGTTTTAACATGATTTAGACTTATTTTAGGATAAAGTGACTAGTTTTAAGACACAGCTTAATCATACTTTACTAATATTAAGTATTTTTTTTACCAAATTTTATTTTTTTTATACTATTATAATTTTTCAGCTTAATTAAGCAAGAAATTAAAGAAATTAATTTGCTTATTGAGTATGTTTCACTTATTTTTAGGCTGTAGGAAGTTCAGTTTTAAACAATCTCAGCTTAAAACCAGCTTTTCCTGCTTATTTTAACTCTTTTGAAGGGTTCTGCCGACATACTGATTTCTAGATTTAACAATCTTATTTCAAGATATCTTATTAAGTCAAATTATCTTGCTGTATGGACAGATACGTTCACTAGTTTTGAGTACCTTTCTTCTCAGATTTAGTGTTTTTATCTTGTATTGAGCCCCCCCCCCTTTTTTTGCGGTAATGAGATGGCAGATCACAGGAGAACTATGGGTTCACAGGGGAAAAGTATATCAACGGTGGATTATTTTGCCTTTTTGGGTTGATTTGCAGTTCATCTCACCATGATTCTAAGATTTTATAGCATATGCCATGGGTGTAGTAAATGTTTACTACAAAGGATGTGCAGTTTCATGTTATATTCTGTGGTCTTTCTCATCAAAAGTTAACTGTTCCTCATCAGTGGCGCCGTTGTAGCTCTGTAGCTTGTGCAGCAGGATGAAACGTGTTTATATAATGATTTGTGATCCAGATCGAAAGTTCAATGTGTTCTATTTCGAAGCTGAGTGGACACTATGCACATTTTTGTGGTCTTTTGGATAGATCTACGTGGATAGACGCAGTTGGCTGTCTCTGGCAAACTTACTGCAGTTTTCAAATGTCTGCTGAATTGTCCACCACCTGGCTTTTGCCTCCAGCTTGGCGCTAATGTTAGCAACTACTGCTGTTTCATATTGCTTTAAATAATAGTCATTAAGATGAAGATGAGGGCTTTTTTCCCTCCATTTGGAATCTTTGCAGAGCGTGCTTTACAAACACATTTGTGCTATCCTCTTTTGAAACACTAAAAAAACTCTACGCAACATGTAGGCTGTTGCTACTGCACAGTTGCAGCTTCTTCTTCTCTGGGCTTAATGAATAGTCACACACCACCAAGCCAACTACTATTTTCTTGTCTTGTGAAGGAGTAAACGAATGGACTTGTGATCTGTGGCTTTTATTGATTAATATTTTAGTGTAGGAATTATAAAATGATGTAAAATATTTGCAGAATGGGCCGATAATTTATGGATTCCAATAATTACCAACAACACACTTGTATGTCGGTAACAAGAGACCAGCAGTGCAAAAAAAAAAAGAACAAAACAAAACAAAAAAGAGATGACTTGTGTCGTAGAAGCACTAAAAATACAACACCTTCAAATGTTAATTATTGATATTTAAACTCACATAAGTCTGTTTAAATTATTTGGATATCTTCCCGAACAGAAAGAAAAAATGTTTTTTCAGTTTCATTCAGACCTCCTCTTATTTGTAAAATGCTAAATTCTAGCTGTCACAGGAGGTTGCAACCTGCAAACAGGCAAAAGCGCAGTATTTTCCCATGTCAAACCAAATGTTCCTTCCAAAATGATGGTTGTAGTCAAGCTCCTGGGAGGTTAAGGATAACATGACCCCATTTCAGCATCAGCAATGACAAAATGTCTTCAATTTGTAAGGTTCTGCCCTCACCTTTTCTACCATGGTGAGGAACACACACGTCTTGTCACACACAGCAGATTGTGGCCTCACTGGGACAATAGGCTCTATTGTAGGAGCTGGCAGAGAGGAGCCCGGCAGGCCGCTAGGCGTTTGGCTGCTCTTGGTGAGGGTGAGTGTGTCTGTATTCATGTGTGTGTGTGGATATGGGGGATAATAGCGCTACATGCCCAGAGCTGCCATCATTTCACTGGGAACAGAGTGTGAAAGCGAGGAAAAGGCAGCAATACACACACGCACAGAAAACACGCGCGCAAACACAGCATCGCTATCACAGTGAGCCATATGCTGACCCCAGCCTCAGTGCAGCTATCTCTGCCAATCAACTACTAGAGGGGATATCCCCCACCACGCACACAAACACAAGAGCTCTAATCCTGACAGTGAAATGTATACACATGCAACATAAACACCATGAAATACACGAGGGTGAACGCAGTGATGGTATACATCTGAACATTCATGCACACAAACATACATACACTTGCTGGAACTTGTGCGCTCGTGTGTGTGTTAAAGCTTAGCGTCTCTCCAACATTGTTCCCCAACACAACAATCACCCAGGAGCAGGTGGAGCACAGCCACAGTTTGCTGTTATACACACAATCATACCCTGAACAGTAACTGACATGTACACACACCAATACTGATCACATACAAATGCCTCTCAAACACTCACAAAGACACGGTAGTTATCAGACAAAAGAGCGTCTGTGGCAGATCTGGCAAAGTAAAGTCTCAAAAAACTGAATGTCCAGACCACAGTGGCTCTGCTTTAAGAACTCTCATTCCAAAACTGATTGGATGCTGACTTTGTGTGCCCAAACACCCTTAACTAAAGTTGTTTAATGGTTTTTATTTTCACATGAAAAGGAAATGTGACCAAATGTAGCCTTAAGGACACAAATGCACCATTCTTGCTGTTCAAGTCATTGGGCCTCATTCACCACCATTCTTAAAAAGAAATGTGTTTGTTAAAGTATTAGATAATATAAATATAAAAAATATCATATAAAAGTAGTTTAGAGTATTGTGAGTGTTTTAATTTGGACATTGCTGATACCTTGCTTTCTCTTCTCACTCCTGGATATTATGTTTGAACTACTCACACTTCCTTTCTACCCTTATAAGGGCATAAGGGTTATATTTATATTTTAAGTTGGAGAAAGGTACACCAGCACATACTTCTAGCTCCCCATCTGGAGTTCTCTGCTGTGATGTGACATCATCTGCAAAAAACCTATTCCAAAATAAAATGGACTGTCAGATTCCAAATCTGTCATCATGTGGATCCATGCAAAGCTTCAAGCAGATTGTTCCCAATCAAAGAATGACTGGACCAATCAGCATCATTAAAGGAGACAAGGGTGGTAGATTTAGGTGTAGTTTAGTTGAAATGATTGCAAGACTGTAAACCAGTGGTTCCCAACCATTTTTCCTTAGCTCCCCCTATTTGTCTGATATTTCTATTTGATGTTTTTCTCACGTTAATGGTTGAATCACAGTGGTTCACTCTAATAGCCCCTTTTTAGACCCAAGTTTAGAATTAACCTCTTTTGATATAACACAAAGACACCATTTGGTTCAGGAGCTCTACTGCCACTAATGAAGCAGTAACACCAACATATCAGAAACAATCTGCTCTGGACTTGAACCTGGCTCAATCAGTGAGTGAGATCAGTTGATTTAACAATGAATGACTAGAAGATAATTCATTTCCCCTACAATGACTACAGATTAACTGATATTTGTTTACATCATTGAAAAACTTTTAAGAACTGTCAGTGAGATTATTTATAAAGTAAAACAACATGTGACATGTGTGGGCCTGTCTATATGGAGAGACTGTGTGTTTGTGTGTGTGTGTGTTGTGGAGTCTTGGATTGCATTTCTTGCTGCACTGAGCTGATATGTGAGATAGAGCTGTGCTTACACACAGCTGCCCCAGCAGCCTGGCACTCTGTTTGTGTTTGTGTGTGTTGTTGGATGGCTCTAGTCATGGTGAATGAAAGATCAGAGAGAGAGAGAAGGCAGATGGACCGCCCTGAGGGCCAGGAGACAGAGAGGGGGAGAGAGAGAGGTAAAAAAGACAGAAAGAGAGGGAGACAGGGAAATAAAGAAAGAAGAGAAAAATGCCAGTTAAAACACACACATACGCTGACACACATAGCCCACTTCGCTTCTTACATCCTCTCCTATTGCCTGTATATGAAGTAGGGCTGACACCTTCCAGTCGGTGGGTCCGTCAAAGAGCTCTCATCTGATCACGATCTCTTTTTCTGGTCAGAGAAAGCGTGAGCGCGCAGCTAAGTGAGGGGAGCATGCAGCGCTGGGCATTTTCAGGTAGAGAGGCACACTAAGTGATGAATTATATGTCATTTTCTGATTGTTCCACAATGACTATGCTCTAAATGATTTAGAAACAACACATCTCACAACTGGAAACATGCAGGATATTTGCATTGAAGTGGCGCTGTGAGTGTCTCTGCTCTGCCCTCCATCAAAGCATCAACTCCTGCAGTCCTTTATATTCAATAGTAGCAAATGAGCATGATTAAGTCCCTTTATCATTGCACTGATATGTGGATTAGTATCTGTTACAGACAGATATAGAGGAGAAAAGAGCAGAGGCGATGCCTACTGCTCCTTAAGCCCTGACCTGTGGACATCTTCACTTCACCTCGGTAAATAAATGCTGCATTGTTTCTAATATACAAGGTAATTGCTATTAAATAATAAGACTGTGCTTGCAAGGATAAAACCACATGGATCACAGTCACACTGAGTGGTAAATATAAAAGGTTGGGTTTTCATGCACAACTGCTGCAAGTTTCCAATACAGGACGTCTTTAGTTCACTGCTAGCTACAGACTGATGTGTAGGTTTTTGCTAAGGCAATGGAAAATGATTAGTTTCAAAGATGAACAATTAAACAAGGTCTATGGGGAACACTGCATGTGTGTTTGAATGGCACAAAAAATTTGAGAAGACAGAAGGCATGTCCAAGACGATGAACGTTCTGGCTGCCCATGAACATCAAAAACTACTGAAACTATTTAACAAACTGAACAAATCATTTGAAATGATTGACAACTCAGTACAAGAATGATAGCAGAAATGTTCTCCATTGATAAAGAGACAGTTCGGCAGATTTTGCATGACAATTTGAACATGACAAAAGTGTGGGCCAAAGTTGTCTCAAAACTTCTAACACCTGGTCAAAAGGAAAAACACATTTGCAGAGACATTTTGGAACAAACTGAAAGAAACCCAAGAGTGATTACATGCAATGAAACTCAGACCTTCCAATACAATCCTGAGACTAAAGTTAATGCATTGGAAAACACCATCATCCCCAAGGATGTAGAGAACACAAAAAATCAAGTTCAAATTCAAAGTCATGTTGATTGTTTTCTCTGATATAAAGGGTATCATTTTGAAAGGAGTGGGTTCCAGAAGGGTCAGCGGTGAATCGCCACCATTACAAACATGTTCTGGAAAAGATGTGAGAAAAAGTCCAAAGTAAGACACCAAAACTGTGGAAAAATGGCTTCATTCTTCATCAATACAATGCACCAGCTCACACTGCACTCTCTGCCAAGGGGATTCAGATAGTATAAGGACACGCAGAGGAATGACTGTAGGGGCTCATACGAGTTAAAAAGTCCAGGTTTCATTCAGCAGAAGTGCTTTGAACTCTGAGCAGGCTCCAGATTATATGCTGTGAGTGATAACTTTACACTATGAACTGCTTTTTCTCTCTCTCTCTCTCCTCACTTGGCTCTGTATAGTTAATGTAGCTTATTCCAGGTCAGGGGAAATAATTCTGGTGTCAGATCAGATATTGTATAAATCTGTTGCCATTTTACAGCCTAAAAAAACCCACTTATACATACTGAGTCATCAACGGTGGATGCTTTGTGTGATGACATGGCGCGTGACGTATGTGTGCCCAGGCCTGGATGCGTTGAGCAACGTGAGTGCGGGCCGAAGGGGGGGCAGGGGAGGGGGTCAAATGGGCTTCAGCACGGTTAGAATATGGCACGGTATGGATGGCCTAGTGTGAGTACACCCTTAGACTACCAGAGGGGTGCAATGAGGATTCAATCACAGCTTAAACTAATATTGATATAAAGTGAGGGTTATATGTTTAATAACACGTTCAATTTTTTTACCCGAATGACTAAAGGATTGGTGTAACTTCAGCTGTTGAATACAGGCCTCACAGTTTGAAACACAGGCTGGAGTGCAGATACAAAGCTAAACCAGCCAATTTTGGCAGTCGTTTCTAGATTCAGTCTTAGTTTTAGTCTTTAGTCAAAAAATATTTTGTTTTAGCCACATTTTTGTTGTTTCTACCATTTATACTTTCAGTCTAGCTTTAGTCTGCAATTTTAGTCCTTTTTTGGCAAAGAAGTCGTCGTGATCTTAAGTCACAATATTTTTCCAAACATTTTTGAATGAATATTCATTAGGCACTATTAATACTTGCAAAAAACCTAATTTGCATTTTCCCCCTCCATCCTATCTTGTTGACACCATTTTGGGGAGTTTGGATGCCAAGTGTAAATATCAGACCCTAATGGGTGGAATATGCAGTTAAATGTATGATTCCTTGTATCCTGTAATACCATGACATAACACCAGTCTTGCAAAAAGAAAAAAAAAAAAAAAATCAACAATACAAATTTTAGGTCATATTTCCCAACTCCATGATCTCTCACGGCTTTTATGAGTTAAAGTGTACTTCCTTTAAGAAACTTTTACATCATTGGTTGTAAAAGAAGCAGAGAGCCTCTTCCTACTCTTCTTTCATTAAAACTGTGCTGTTTTTTTTTTATATTGTTGTGTACTGCCCTTAAATTTTATTAACTCTTTAAAGTAATTCTGATTCTCTAGGGTTGTAATTACTTTGTGATGCCAGAGTTTCTCTTAGCAAAGGGCAATAAAGAAAATTGTGCAGAAAAAAATCTGAATGAGAACTGATAAGTAAAGAAACCTCAAAAAAGAGCAAAAACAGAGCACGGACCCCAAGGAGATGCTTACTGATAAGGGAGTTGGAGGGACAAGAGAGAAAATACAGGGACAGAATATGAGATAGAGAGATACAAATGATATGGAGAACTGAATGATACAAAACAGTAGAAAAAATTAAAGGGCAGCAGGACGTAGACAGATGTACAAGGCAGAGATGCAGAAGTGGAGAAAGAAAGAAAAAGGGGAGAAAGGAGGAGTGAAGGGAGAGATGAAGGGGGCAGAGGAGGGAGGAGAGGTGGAGAGACAGAAAACGAGAGAGGTGTGTGTAGAGCAGAGATGGGGAGTCAATAATGACTGATTACTGTAATTCTGCCTGTCAGAGGCATCGACCTGCTGCTACCACCAATCAATACACACCACGACACTCACAGACACACACAAACACCTTGAGACAAGCATGCACAATGCATGTGTGCTATTGGGGAAGTGTGCATCATCACTTATATACATGCTTACATACATACAGGTGGTATAAAGATAGAACATAAACTGCACAAACACCATTAATGACATGTCTGCTCATACCTGGAGTCACACAAATGATCCAGAGAAATGATACGTGCAAGAAGGTGCATGTGCACACGAATGCACACAGATACAACAGGGTCGAGGGTGTTAGCTATGATAGCTATGCTGCAGGCTTACACTGGGTCTAACAATCTTTAAGTCTCTGTCGTGCTGAGTGGACATGGCAATGCAAAATGTCTTCAGCCTCCCCTCTCCCTCCTCTTCTCCCTATGCTCCCTCCACCTTTGAGAGTGGTGTCACCTCCAACACTCATGTTATCTTTTCAAAGGGAAGAGGAGAGAAGTGGAGATGACTGGAAGAAAATATATAGAGATGAAGCACAAAAAATGAAGTCAAGAGGGAAGAGAGAGCAAGGACATTAAAGGAGACATCCAGGAGAAAAACAAGACAAAAGAGAAAAGGAAGAAAGGAGGAAAGACCAGTTTAAACTTCTACACCACATTCCAAATTATTAGGCAAATTGGATTTCAGTGTCATAAACATACAAGTTTTACGTTTTCCAGCTTAAACTCACGGATGGTATTGTGTCCCAGGGCTCTTTGGATCACTGACATCAATCTCAGACACCTGTGATAATTAGGTTTGCCAGGTGAGCCCAATTAAAGGAAAACTACTTAAGAAGGAAGGACGTTCCACATTATTAAGCAGGCCACAGGTTTCAAGCAATATGGGAAAGAAAAAGGATCTCTCTGCTGCCGAAAAGCCTCAAATAGTGCAAGGCCTGTGACGAAGTGTGAAAACATTAGCCATTCAAGAAAACCTAAGAGTGATCATTGTACTGTGAAGAAATTTATGGCTGTTTCAGAGCACAGATGGGTTCATGCAGATAAAGGCATAATGAGGAAGGTTTCTGCCAGACAAATTCATCAGATTAAGAGAGCAGCTGCTAAAATGCCATTACAAAGCAGCAAACAGGTGTTTGAAGCTGCTGGTGCCTCTGGAGTCCTACAAACCTCAAGGTGTAGGATTCTCCAGAGGCTTGCGGTCATGCATAAACCCACTATTCAGCCACCCCTAACTGATGAGTGCCATGCAACCCTGGATGGTCCAGATGGATGAAGTAGTGGATGGTTGGTGGATGGCCACCATGTCCCAACAAGGCTGGGACGTCAGCAAGGAGGTGGTGGAGTCATGTTCTGTGCTGGAACCATGGGAAGAGAGCTGGTAGGCCCCTTTAGGGTTTTTTAAGTTGTGAAAATGAACTCTGCAAAGTATATAGAGTTTCTGATTGACCACTTTCTTCCATGGTACAAAAAGAATAAAGGTGCCTTCCGTAGCAAAAAAATCTCTTTATGCACGACAGTGCACCATCTCATGCTGCAAAGAATACCTCTGTGTCATTGGCTGCTTTGGGCATAAAGGAGAGAAACTCATGGTGTGGCCCCCATCCTCCCCTGACCTCAACCCTATTGAGAACCTTTGGAGCATCCTCAAGCTAAAGATCTGTGAGGGTGGGAGGCAGTTCACATCAAAACAGCAGCTCTGGGAGGATATTCTGACATTTTGCAAAGAAATTCAAGCAGAAAATCTCCAAAAACTCACAAGTTCAATGGATGCAAGAATTGTGAAGGTGATATCAAAGAAGGGGTCCTGTGTTAACATGTAACTTGGCCTGTTAAGTTGATTGAAATAGCTTTTGATTTCAGTAAATATGGCCTTCGCAAATGCAACAAATGACCATTCTGAGTTCTTTACAACTTATAAAATGTTTTGAAACTCTGTTGTGCATTATAATGTCAAATAGTGCATTTTGAGTTTATTTTATTTCTGAAAAAACAATTATCATTAGGAGGTTTGTTCAATAAAATTCAAATTATGCTCTAATGTTTGATGACTTGAAATTATACTGACTGTCATCTGCAACTACTATTTAGGAAAATAAAATAAATCAGCAGTTAAAGAGCACAATTTCCATTACAATCCTTCAACATTTAGTTTGTTTTTACACAGAGAGCCATGACAATTGAGACTGAGTGTATTAAGTTGGAGTTGGATCTAAAAACACAAAACAGCAGCTGATTATAGAGCAAATATTACAAAGAAAAAAAGAGGAGACAAAAGAGGAAATTAAGTTTACTGTTGCTGGATCTGTTAGAAATGGAACAAGGGATTTTTTTGTGAATATATGAGGAAATACAGTTCTGATGTTTTCTAATGTTGGCACGTAGAAGAGACAAATTGGATTTATCTCACACTAGAGTTCACACAATGTGCCTGTAGGCTTTAATCAATGATTGGCATCCACCCAGTTACAACCAAATGGACCAATCACAGGGCTTGTATCATTTTGATGTATAGTCACATTTATTAGGAACTGCAAATCAGACCAGACGTGACGGCTTTTATGCAGGCACAGGGCTACTAGAACCTATATACTAGCAGATATATCTGACACAAAGGTATAAATCAGGATTAAAGGTTAACAAATAAGATAGGGGTGATATGGCTTAAGTGTCCAGCTGTGGCACAGGAGGTAGAGCGGGTTGTCTTCTAATTTGACCCTAGGCAGAACACTGGAAACATGCACTTGTTAATAAGAACTCAGGGAAACACTTTAAATGTCTTGTTAGTAAAAAAAAAAAAATTCTTTTCAAGTTTTCCAATATGATTTTTTCAATTTCAGACCTGACCCTGCCTCACAGAGCCTTGATACTTCATAACAACTTGAGAGTCTCTTGAAATTAAGGTAGGATAGGAACAAGGCAGCACTGTGCTTATGAGAGTAAGTTTGTTTGTTCCCAAAAGGCTCTTCAGTTGTCCTGAAGTGGTTCAATCTTGCTAGGTTGTTAGGTAAACTGCTGTTCTCTCCAAAGTTTGGCTACAGTTGACGAGGCACACAACAGAGTGACAGTTTTTTTTTGTGTAACTGCCAGAAGAACAGGAAAAAGAAGGCCTGAAAACACTCACTTTAAATGTAAGATTAGAACTAACGCTGAAACAATTCCTTGAATAGTCAAGTAACTCGATTACAAAAATTCCTTGAAGAAAACAACCTGCATCTAGGTTTGGTTTTAATCAGTCTACATCCATATATGACCATGGTTTAAATACAGACATTGGACATGTGCGCACAGTGTATTGTCTTTTGCATGGATGGCTATTTGTGTGGAACAATGCACTTGCATTTTCTGTTGCTATACTGTAAAATGCAGTAAAGATGACATGAGGTGTAAAAATCAAGAGGGAAGAGAGAGATGGTGTCAAGTTGTATGTTTAACTTTAATTTCTGTCTGTATAACATGACTTTTCATCTTACTCTGTTAAAGCTCAGCTCCATGTCTTTCCAAGATTTTTGTTTACATTGTTTGCTTGGGCATTTTAATTTTATTATGTAAGGCACTTTTTAACTGTGGTTCGAAAGGCGCTATAAAGATACAATCATTCTTATTATTGTGATGCAGAGATGCTGAAAGGTCCTGCATCTTCCTGGACTCACAGTCTGTGCTCATCTCTTTCATGCAAAGAGGGTAATGGCCTGTGTCTCCACAGCTGGGAACCCATGCCGAATAATCCACTAAGAACAAAGAACTTGTGTTAAAACTACCTCTGGCTCTGTGGGATTGGCTCTGTCAGATTTCTTTCTTTAAGAACGTTTTTCCAAAGACAACGCTCAGTAATTGGCTATTTCTTACTGCAATTATGGCGATGGACTTGAGCTTTAATAGCGCAGGTCACACCTACCATTTACACCCTTTCACTCCATTCACACCACTTTCACACACTGATTGCAGAGATTACTACAGAGAAAAGGTCATCAGTATAAGCTAATTCCATTCATATGTATCCATACCCACTGACAAAGCAGTGGTTTGGGGTTAAGTGTCTTACCTAAGGACACATCAACATGTGACTTCAGGAGCTGGGAATCAAACCCACATCCTTCTGATTGGGGGACAAGTAACTCTACCTGTTGAGCCACAGTTGTAATTATGGCATTATATTGCCATAGCAGTGCAGTGTTATAATCAAAGGAGCCCAAATCAAAAACTCTCAGAGTTTATTATGTCACAGACTGACCTAGAGAGTTATGCCGAGCTCTGACAGGCTTCACTATTAAAGACCCATTTTGGTGCTTCCTGCCAGTCTGTCACTCTCCTTTCTCTCCCTACGTTAAATCATTATTTATGATTTAGTTCTCTCACGTCTTAATTACAGTGTGTTTTAAAAAGGCTTCAACACCCCAAAGCAGTAAAGAAGAATACATATTGATAACAAACAGATATCAATCAAATAAAGACCTGTTATTACAGTGACTGAGGCAGAAAGAGACAAATAGTTCCCTATCATCATACGGTGACAATTCAACAGGTCATGGAAACAGATTCACACCTTAATTATGTGCTATCCTGGTTTGGAAATTATGGTTGGGTATCGTTTGGGTTTTTTCTGATATGAGTGCTAAATCAAAACTTTTTCTATGGAGCCAGTGCCTAAACGGTGCCTGAATCGATAATCTGCCAGAAAATAAAAGCTGTCTGGGTTTCATAAATAAGTCATGAAATATCTTTATAAGGTGCCAGTTTAACATGGGATAAGAAATGGAAACTGGTGTAACTTAACACAAAAATAACACAAATTCCTTAACATATTTCTTGCCTTTCATTGGGTGGCAGGGTAACAAAATGAAGTACCAATACTTGTGTTGTAATTTGGTCCAGTAGGTATCGGATGTGTTGGAACTGGTACCACGTTGGTACCGGTTTTCGATACTCATCCCTACTGGAAATGGTGTTAAAAGGTCACATTTTTATAATGGCTCAATTAACAAACAAAAATGTGTTTGCAAAAATTAAAAGTGGACACCCTTTGAACAACATGCATTATATATCTGTGATGTGGGTGTACAGCTTTGAGGACAATCATACGACCATCATGTGAATGATGGAGATTTATTTCTTCTTAGAATGTGAAATGTTTCACTCACACACAACATACCAGGTGGTTTTCATGAATTAAGTGCCCTTTTTACAAAATAAAGTTAATCTAATAACAAATCAAAGCATAAAAATAAACTACAGTAAAGTGTTGGTGCTGAAAATTTCATAGGAGAAGATCCCTAAACCTTAATTTATTCATTTATTAGCACTTAAACAGCAATTTAAAAATATACATTTGTTAAAGAACCTGTGTCATGTGCAGTCATTTTTTTTTTTTAAATAAACAATTTGTTGGATGATAGGTTCCAGGATGGGTTGGATGGCTTTTTTCCCTTAACAGATGAAATCAACAATGAAAGACTGTATTTTCTATTTGCTCAGGTTATCTTTTTCTAATATTCAAATGTGTTTGATGATGTACATGAAGTACATGAATCTACAATTAGAAGTCAGGAAGGGGGCGAATATTTTGTCACTGTGATCTTCAGTCTGTTTTTGTGTGAATGAAGAATGTGTAGAAATGTGAACATGTCAGTATTTGTGAGTGTGAGACCAGAGAGCACAGCCCCTCATTTAGTCACAGCATTGGAGGGGAGAGTCATCGATACGTATTGACCGCTGGGCTTGTTCCACCATCGCATCGGATCAAGCAGACAGACTGTATCCACACCTGTCTGTCTGTTTCTTTTTCTCTCCTGCTACACACACCGATGCATGCACGCTCAAACACACTTCAAATGTGTGTCCCAACTTTGTGCAAGACAAACACACATCCTTGATGTATGGCACTTCAGAGCCAACTAAGTACAGCTCTATCACACCAGCACTTTTGTCTGAAAGCCGAACTCCACTAGACATCGATTTGCTATTCTTAACATCTGAGCAGGTGATAACAGACATTCTTTCTCACATGTACATGATCATGGATTTTTAGAGTCCGTGCTGGAACATCGATATCTGGTGAAGATGCTTTCTAAGTTCGAGTCTTAAAACCTGAGGAGGTTCAAAACTGCAGCTAACTTTTAAAGAGATGACTATGGGGTGTTAGCATGCAGATGGGAACAGAGACAGCAAATTAAAAATGAGGACTTTCTTGACTTACCTTTGGCCTCTGGTCATATTTCAGGTAAATTTTATAAAAAATTTCAAAGGATACAAGTTCTGGTACAAGGGAATGAGGGATTTGAGGGCTCGACTAGCATTGATAGCTGTGGCTCTGACCATGGTTGGCAAAATCTTCATGTCCACGATGGCTCCGTCAAACAGAGGACCAAAGAATGGCACCTACAGACACAGACAAGTAGTTAAACAGGAATTAAATCAGGGAGTTTAGGGGTGATGTAAAAACGGCTCCTTTTGATAGTTTAGGATGAATCTACTGCTTTGTAAAGAAGACACAATCATAGCCACATTTATGAACAGAAGAATCAGTGAACACTGTAACAATTTGAAATATTTCTTTCTCAATCCCCTTGGGTTTTGTGTTAATGTAGTATCTTTGTGCCTGTCCTGTCTGTTCTCTTTTCTCCAGGACGGTTATAGTTTTTCTTCTCTTATTAAATGTTACTGTTATCAGTTGTTTAAATACCAAAGGTGCTCAGTCAAACACCAAATAAGTTGGGAAATCATTTAAAATATGAATAAAAACAAAATGAAACGACTTGCAAATTATTTTCAACCTGTATTCAATTGAATACAACACAAATACAAGATATTTAATGTTCCCACAGAAAATATTTATGTGTTTTTTGTAATGCACACACATTCTAAATAGATTCCCGCAACAAAACTGTTCAATTATTCAAAGAGGAACTCTTTCAACAGTGCAGAGTTTCTGTTATATTTTTAGGTTTATAATGCATGACACGTTTCTGCATAAAACAGACCTGGACTGCAAACACCCACACTCTTTTACTGTGAAGCCATGCTGTTGTAACTCTGTAGAATGAGGCTTGGTTTAGTATTACTGGAATACGCAGGGGCATCCACGAAAAAGATGTTCAAAACTGCTCCACAACCTTAAGGTACAGTACCTGTCAGTGTTATAAGGTTTTCACAGATGTGCCCAGAAGTTACCCATGCCATGGGCACTAAAACATTTCAGTTTTGTTTGTTTTAAACTAGTGCTAGTCAATTGAAATTTAGGATCTATTGCAATATGGCCTACTGCAATATTTCTTTAACTTGAAATGTGTGTCAAAGTATCACTTTATACTTTTTTGCAGCAGCAGAGTATATTCTGTTTAGGTCATGCAAACATTTAAGTCAGATTCTTTGAACAGTTATCAAACAAATCCTACTTTCCTTGTTACAGTATGTTTTTCTTACTCAAAATGAGACTGACATTGAAATAATCATCTCTTCAACACAACAATTTACATCATATTTGTTGTCAAAATGATAATTAGATATTTATCAGAATATTTCAGCCACAGTTTGAGCTATCTCATGTTGAGTTGGTTATAATACAAAATGATTTATTGCTTGTGTTTGATGAAAGTACACAAGATAAGGAACTTAAAAATTCCACATTAAATCACAATCGCAATATTGGAATAGAAAATGGCAATTAGATCATTTTTCCAAATTGTTTAGCCCTATTTTATATTTTATAGTCTGACTGGTCAGACCACATCACACTTTTCCACTTTAGGTCAGTCTTTTAGTCTCAATCTGATCAACTTTGGCCCACAAAAGTCATCAGCATGCTTGCATGTTGTTAAGTGTTTTTTTGCTTTGTATGACTGAGTCTTAACTTACATTTGTAGATGCAGTGACTTTCTGTGCTACTGACAGTTTTCTGAAGTGTTTCTGACTCCATACTGTAATATCCATCACAGAATGATGCCAGACGTTAATGAAATGCCACCTAAGGGATTAAAAATCATTGGTAATAAATGCTGGTTTTTGACCTAACCCCTTACCTGCAGACATTTCTCCAGATTTTCTGAATCTTTTGATGATACTTCGGTAGAACCCGACCAATATGGGATTTTTGGGGCCGATGCTGATACCAATATTGGGGGCTAAAAAAAGCCGATATCCGATATATCGGCCGATAACCGATATATCGGCTGATATACGAAATAAGAACATTGATATACACAGGATATATACTGTACATGAACACAAATTCTTATATTTATATTATCTTTGTTTATTTCACAAAGATGCAACTTAGATGACTTTAAAACGCTGTATAATAGTCTTATCTTAGATAATGGTGGACAATGGTGGAGTTGCATTTATCATTGTTGATTCTCTACTCCTGCATCTCTACTCCTCTAAGCAGTAGAGACGCAACTGGTCGACTACAACTCCCACAATGCTTTGCATGTCAACAAATATGGCTGCCCACTGAAGAAAGTCAAAGTACATGATCGAAAATGGTTTAAAAATGGATAAAAAGACACTTATTATCAGATGCAGCACTGTGGATTTAATCTCCAAAGACCCTGAAAAGTCACCAAAGTTCTGGGCTCGCTACAACAGTGTCCATTAGAGCTACGGAGACATCAATGGTAGCAAACGAACGGCGGTTCGTTGTGGTCAGCTTTCAGAAGAAAAAAAAGAGTACGTTTCTATGACTTACGGTTCAAAAGCTATCAACGTTTTATAAACTGTGTCAGGTATTTTTATATAGGACAACACTGTCCTCAGAGACTCCAGAAAGTCTTTTCTGATGCAGTCTTTTACAAAGTGAAGAACCTCACACTATTGTTTATTTTGAAAGATGGAGCCTTTCAGAGAGCTTCTTAAAACCCAGGCAGGGCCCTATCACCTATTACCAATAAATCTACTTTTCTGTGAATTGTTCCAGGTGTTCTTGAGCATTTCACAACTATCCTTATCTTTTCCTGCTCCTGTAACAACATTTTTAAATATGCACACCAATTCAGAATGTGTGTATATTTATAAAATTAATCAAGTTTACCATTCATCTGAGTAAATGTTAAATAGGATTTGCAAATCACTGCATTGTGTTTTTTCTCATTCTAAACAACATAGCAATGTTTTGGGGGTTAGGGCTTGTACATTTGTCTATGACAGAGCTAAAACAGCAGTTAATAATAATTTTCTGATGGAACTATGTGACTTTGTTTGATACATAATCAACGATTGGGACAGAACTACCGAGTGAAACAGCCGTTTTCTGAACCACAGGCTATTTGATTCAGACAATGGTTTTCTTATTTAATTTCATACTTTGCTTGTGGAATCCACCAAAGAGAATAATGCCAGGCTTTAATTGAATTTATTTGGAGACCAGGACTCCAAGCCCTGCACTCTGTGACTGAATACAGGGCTTTCAGGACGACAACACAGAGAGTATCTTATCTAACTTGTTTTTGGATTTATGATAATTCAATATTTTTCCTGTAGAATGAATGAAACAGAACAAGGTTATGTTATTAGTGCTTTGGTATCTATGTCATAGAGAAAAATCAGCATTTTATTGTGTTAGTTCTCTTTTGAAATAGGATTATGCTATCAGTGCTGTGGTATTAATGTCTCTGTGTTTTAGACTGAAACATTAACCAGAGCAGCAGGACTCGGGGCAAGACGCTCTTCAGGATTGTTTGTCAATCTCAGTGAATATTGTCGAAGTCTGAGAGGAAACTTGAAACCTTGGACCAAAATACTGCTCATGTTCACAATTTTACTCAGGCCTAACTTCATATTCAGCCTGTTTATTTTTTTTTAAATCTCATCTAATACAGAAAGATCTAGATCTAACTGTCTAGTTGTTTTGCTCTCCAAGACAACCTGATTCAATTTAGTCCTTCTTTTTCAGAGAAAAAACAACATGAAATCAACATAGCCTGGCTATTCAATTTCAAGATTACTAAATCTGTTTTTACAGGTGCTCTAAATTCTGTAACAGACTCCATACTTTAATCCATAAGGCACATTTAGTACTGGATCTTAAAACTGTCTCATTTACCAATGAGACATCAATATTGTTAGTCACTTGTTTTAAAATGAGTTTCCATTTTAATCTAACCCAGGGATGTCAAACTTAATCACAGCAGGGGCCGAATCCTGAATTTGGGTCCAACCTTAGGGCTGAACGGGTTCAACATTTAACCATAAACTGTCAACCTCATTCTCACCAGCAATGAGTTATGGGATGAAAAAAACCTTAGCACTGATGATAAATGATTTTGAGATAAAAAAAAAGTCAAAATGGTGAGTTTAAATGCTCAAAATCTGAGATAAAAATTCAAACTTACTAGCCCAAAAGGCAATTAAAGTCAAAATCACAGATTTAAAAGGAAAATATATGAGACAGAAAGATGAAATCATGTTTTTAAGGGTCAAAACATGAGATAAAAATTTGAAATCCTTATTTTTAAAGGTTAAAATACGAGATAAATTTCAAAATCATTGGTTAA
The DNA here is from genome assembly GCF_018320785.1 of Cheilinus undulatus. Lineage (NCBI taxonomy): Eukaryota > Metazoa > Chordata > Actinopteri > Labriformes > Labridae > Cheilinus > Cheilinus undulatus. The sequence goes on from NC_054882.1 coordinate 34,727,593, forward strand.
AAATGTCAAAGCTTGAGGAAAAAAAAAACACTTTTAGTTTCACTGGTCAAAATATTACTTAAAATTTAAAATTTAGGATACAAAGGTCAGACTATGAGATAAAAGTCAAAGTAAGGACCTAAAAAGGTCAAAACGTGAGAAAAAAAAAATTGTGAGTTAAAAGGTCAAAATGTTACTCAAAATGTTAACATTATAGATCAAAAAGGTCAAAAATAAGATAAAAAGTCAAAAATCTGAATTGAAAAGGTCAAAATAAGACATAAAATGTCAAAACCATAACTTTCCTGATAACTGTGCGATGCAAAATCAAGAATATGAAGTGAAAACAGAAATTTATTTTCCCACATTCCTACCTTTTTATCTAATTATTTTAACTTTCTTATTTTTTATGACTGAACAATATTTTAAATCATCATGGTTAGGTTTACATTTTTGAACTGGAGGAAATCTGAAGATCAGTGAGCCAGTTATAATAAAAATATGGTATGATCTGGCAGGCCAGGTACAACTGTACCACAGGCAGGATTTGGCCCCCATCCTTGAGTTTGACATCCCTGATCTAACCACAACCCCAAAAGCCTTATCTGCCAAATATTAAATAAATGTTTCCTTCAAAAGCATGTTTATGACAATATGAGGGAGAAAAGCTAATTTGTCCCCATTCATTTGTAACGCCAGTGACCTCACTACACACAGTTTGCAAGGATACGTAGCCATGGTAAGCCTGAAAGCCACAGAATGATGAATGAGCTGTAATTTCCATAAGGTTTGGCCAAGTGAGTTCCAACTGCAGGTCGTTGCTGTTTTGTAGCTGAAAATTACCACCTCTGCTTTGAAATTTTTAAATGGCAAAGTTTAATTGACATTTTGGTTTATTTTTGAAGATTTTACTCCTTCATTGGATAAACATGGACTGGTAGAGGAAGCTCTAATCCAACTGTAGCAGGTTTGTCAAACTTAATCACAGCAGGGGCTGAATTCTGAATTTGGGTCCAACCTGAGGGCTGAACGGGGTCCACATTTAACCATAAACCTTGTTTTCACCAGCAATGAATTAGGGGGAAAACAACCTTAGTAATGATGAGAAATTATTTTAAGACTGAAAAAAATCAAAATGATAAGTTTAAAGGCTCAAAATCTGAGATAAAAATTCAAACTTATTTGCTCAAAAGGTCAAAACATGGCATTTAAAGTCAAAATATTGTTTTTAAAAGGCAAATATATGAGACAGAGAGTTGAAATCATGATTTTCAATGGTCAAAACACGAGATTAAAATTTGAAAACATTAGTTTTAGAGGTCAAAACATGAGATGAATTTCAAAATAACTGGTTTAAAACATTAAAGCGTGAGGAAAAAAAATTAAATTTTGAGTCTTAAAGGTCAAAAAATTATTTAAAATTTAAAATTGAGGAAACAAAAGGTCAAATTATGAGATAAAAGTCAAAGTAAGGAGCTAAAAGGTCAAAATGTGAGAAAAAAGTAAAATCGTGAGTTAAAAGGTCAAAATATTACTTAAAATTGTAAAATTGAGGATCTAAAAGGTAAAAAAAAATAAGATTTCAAAATTGTGAACTGAAAAGGCCAAAATATGAAATAAAAAGTCAAAACCATAACTTTGCATCATAACTGTGAGACACAACGTTACGAACATAAAATGAAAACACAAATTTATTTCTCATATTCCTGACTTTTTATCCAATTGTTTTTAACTTTTTATATATTCCCATTTTTATGACTCAACAAGGATATGTTAAATTATCAGGGTTAAGTTAACATTTTTAAACTGTAGGAAATGTGCAGACCTCATACCATTGGGCCAGTTATAATAAAAAACTGATATGATCTGGTGAGCCAGGTATAATTGTACCATGGGCCGGATTTGGCCCCCAGACCTGGAGTTTGACACCCCGGACCTATAGGGTGACATCTAAGAAGTACCAAAACACATTACTTGTATGCCATAATGTTTTGGTCTATAATTCTCATTTTTCTAGTTTGACTAAAGGGAAATGTAATCATCATCATCATGACTTCTTATGAATTAGTTGCTGTGTCAGATAAATTTGACCAGGATTTAGATAAAAACATAAACTGAAGAGCTACTAAATGACTGCACGGGACAGACACAGATTGAGTCTAGTTTTCAACAGTCAAAATTAGTTTTACCTCAGGTTTTTTCAGTATATGGATGGAGTACATGTGGTTCTTCATTGGGTAGATAACGATTAACACATCTCCAAACTCAGTGGGGATGATCCCACGACGGTAGTCTCTGGAATGTTCTGACCAAACAATGTGGACCTCGTCATTACCCAGGTGCCTTAGCTGGAAGAAAAGAGAAGCTAATAGAATCAAAAGGGAATAAACAACTGACATTTGTCTTTCTTGTAGCATAAACAACAAAGTCAATGCCAACACAGCCAACCGCAGAACCAGACATAGAGTAAGACGGGCGGTATCCATCATAAACCCAAGGCTTTCGACTCTGTGAGTGTATGTGCTGCAGGTGGCCCTGGAGTGATGGGAGTGTGTGCGTGTGAAGACGGAGAGTGGACACAAAGACAGAGTGAGGCTGTGGAGAGATGGAGTACGGGCTGGAAGACAGATGAGATCAGGTGTGATGGTGTGTGATTCTGTGTGTGTGGGGGTTCAAATTTACTCAGTGGGCTGCAGTCAGGGCTGCTGACAGCTCTGTCATTAACCTTGATACCTGCCAAAACACAAACACGTCTCTGTACTTGTCTGCGGTTAGAAGTATGCCACTCTTGACCATGGCCCTGAAGAAACACATTACAGTTATTTCCTTTTACATGTGTCACAACAGAATTCACTTTCTTGTCCTGAGTCAAGATTTTTAAAGAACAATAATCATGGTTACTTCATTTAGAGAACACCTTTCAAAACAGGAGTTACACAGTGCTTTACAGGGAGACAATAAAATACACTGGGTATAAAGCAGAAATGTAAAAATGAAGGTGTTGAAAAACATAATGAGACGACATAAAATAAGTTAAAGCATGTAAATAGACAAAATTAAAGGCCCTAAAGTAAAGTGAAAATAAATCTGTATTTAAGTTTGCTGTATGACAGGTCATTGTGTTATGAACCACCAGGTCAAAATTCAGTCAAATAAAACATCTCTAGGTTTATAAAATTAAGCTTCAAAATCGTGAAAAATGGAAAAACTGAATTTACGTCATCATACGCAGATACAACTAAACGGCTCAGTTGCCGCGCTTTGGATGATGACGTATGTAGTCCTTGTTAGCTGTCTTTTAGCAAACCGCCTTTATTAAGACGTGAAAAGATACACAATTCAAAGGTGAGGAAATTGGGGGGACGTATTTTATTATTTATGTATTATTATTTATTTTATGTCGTAGGATAAAACGTTAAACTTTCCTGAGCTTGTGTTCACCACAGACCTTATTTCTGGCATTTAATCAAAAACGCATTTAAAATTCCCATAGACTTTCAGACGAGGGGACCGGAAGTGCTAAAATGCTAACTTGCTTCCATGTTTTAGGACTCATTCCTGCATCACTCTATTAAACCCAGCCAGGAAAGGGTTGAAAAATTTTTCTAATGGTGTAAAACCAAAACTCAGTCATATGTGGATCTCAGTGTTTTCACATGTTTACAGCAACCATATTCCAACATATCTAGTGTGTTAAGACACACATTTTGGATTTCACTTAACAGGGTCATTAACCAAAAGTGTAACAACAGTTGGATGAAAGAAAAAGCAGGACAGAATTGCAGTCATGCCATCCTCTTTGGATCTAATAGGAACATAAAGCGGAGTACCATCAGCGTAACAGTGGTAATGAATGCCGTAATTACTGATGGCTGGCCAAGTGGAGAAAGTAAACAGAAAATAGAAAGGAGCCTAAAAGGAGCCATGGAGAACCACTAAGGTGAGTGGGACACTTGATGAAGAAGAGCCACTAAACTGTACAAAGATGGATCTATTAGAAATACTACTAATAAACCAAACTGATGCTATATTGCGAGGTGATGATGATCTTATGGTCCACTGTGTCAAAAGCTGAACCAAGATCAAGCAGAATTTAAATGGAATAAAAACCTGCTTTTGCAATTGGCAGTAAGTCATTAGTGACTTTGAACAGAGCAGTCCCTACCAACCTGATTAAAACTGTCAAAGATCAGGTTCACATTTGTAAAGACACATGTTGCTAGATTGTAAAAATAAGGGCAAATGCCAATACCAGTATTTCAAATATCAATTTAGCCCAGTGGTTCTCAACTAGCTAGGCATAAAGACCCCACATCCTCCTCCTCATGTGAAATCACAACCAAAATTCTTCATAATGCTCAACCACTCAACAGTTTGGACCATGATGGGGGCATAAGAGGCGGGACAAAAGAAGTATGTTTAAAAGCAAATCATTACAGAAGTACAAGCATGCATAGATTTAATTTTACTTCCTTTTTCTTCCCAAGATGGCATGGAAATTTGTCAATTTCTAGAGTACTTCCAAATTATCTTGGGAAAAACAGCTTTGTTATGCAGGAGAAGGAGATAAATAAGCTGAAATATTGACAAAAATATCAATATTTACTTGCCATAACAAGAAAATCTAAAAAATGAATAGATATTCTGACTGACCAGAGTATTACGTATTTTTCAGCCGGGGACAACTCACTGAGCTGCAATAAACACAATGATGACTTGTGTTGCTATTGCAATGACGACTTGGACTAAACTTTAAATAGAACAAAGAGGTAGAAAAGATGAATATTTTCATATAAATTCATTCTTGAAACATATTCAGTGACCATGAGATTTGTGATCTGATGCTGGAATTAGTTGGTTAATTGCAGCTTTAATCCCTTTAATCATGCTTCAAGCAGATGTGGTATGAGAGGAGTACAACACACAGTAAAGAGTGAGAGCTGGACAAATGCCCTAAAACAGGCTAAATCCCACTGGAGAGTGTATGTGTTTGGGTGTTTAGGTGTGTGTGTGATACAGGAGGATGGATGATAAATGCCTGCCAGTATGGACACGTGTATGCCTGTCAGTTTAACCTCTTTGTGGACACATTTGTCAAACTGTTGGAGTGTGTGCTCTCTATGGTGAATGTGTTAGTATGTGTGTATGTGTAATTGTGTCAAACATTAACACAAATGTATAGTTTGCAGACTGGTGTGAATAAAGCCCTTCATGGATTTGTGTTTATGTCGAATTAAACAGGTTTATTTTGAGTGTTAGGGGGCGTCTGTTAGTGTGTGTGTATGTGAGTATGCGTGTTTGATGGGGCCATCAGCTGATCAGGGAGACGGATGGTGTCGGACCAGGCGCTGATAATCCAATCAGGAGCCTGCAGCGATGTGATAGGCTAAGAAGCAGGAAGTATGATCTGATTAAAAGGACATTATGGCCATGTGCAGAGCGCCCAGTGCCTGGAGGTTGACAGGTGTGCACACACTAAATGAAACGCACATACACACGTAGAGACAATAAACCTGTCTGCCTAGACACTGATAGGAGCCCACAACACGCACACACACACAGACGTGATTGCTACTAAACATCATTGGTGCGCTTGAAACATCAACAGACTGGTGTGTGTGCAGCGACCTCTGCTCATTTGCAGTGTCATTCCGGGCAACAGAAAAAAGGAGGAAGAGACAGAGATAGATCAGAGGTTTTTATCTCACTGGCCATCTCCAGCTATTAAGTATGTGTGCAGTAATTTACCATTCTGTCTCCTCTAACTTACATAAAGTTCAGGACAAGGAAACATGGGCTAGAGAGGCAGGGTTCCCATAAAAAGTAGGGATTTTTTTCATTCAACTGTTAAAAATTCAGATAACCAGTTTAAAAAGAACATTAGCAAGGATTTATATCTGTTTTGGACATTCAGATACCAAGTAATCCTTAATGCTTTGTGTAGACACTCCTCAGTCTATTCTGGAAACAATTTGATATCCAACAGTTCAGACTGCACACAGGGGTGGATTGGGTCTGGCACACATTAAAAACCATCCTGTCAAACAAAATGATCTGTGGTATTCTGCAAGTAAACAACAGTACGGCTTTATTTATGTTCATCCAGCTTTGGTCAGAATGATGGGAATTAGGTCTCAGCTCAGTAATATCTTTTAGATCCCACATGGCTCCTCTCTGGTACAAATCTGCCTTTTATCTTTAAAACAAAAACAAAAATTGAAAAAAAAGAAACCACATCTCAAATTGGGACTGGCTCCCATCATTCACAAAAAATTCCAGCCATTAGAACCCGCTCGTCCTAAAATGAAACATAAGAACTCCCTCGTAATTCATCATCTTGAATTGTCATTTCAAGATTTATTTGTCGAATGTTATACCAATGCTTCCTCTGTAAGCATGTTTATGACGACATGATGGAGAAAAGCTGTTAAAGAGGCACTACTACCTCTTAGTTTGTGGCTAGTTTGCCTCATTATTTTGTACTGCCTCCCTGCACAGCATGTTTGAATACCAAGCTACGGTAAGAGAGCCACAGAAATAACTTAGACTGTTGTCCTCAAAATGAAGGCAACTGATTACTGATATCAGGCCGTCACAGAGGATGTACTGTCAAAGCATCACATGGATGCAAGTACTCATTTGCTGTGACTTTGTATCTGAATGCCCATGTTTTAGATAGTGATGATGTACCTTTGGTAAAAATAGAACAACAAATACAAAAACATTGGCCAGGAAATCCATGGACAAAAAAGGCATATAGCAAACTTTTCTCATTATTCTTGATTTTCTTGATTTCATAACCGTAGAAAGCCTAAACCACAATTAAAGTCAGAACATGTTTACTTGCCCAATAGTAAGGCCTTCTTTTGTAGGATTCAACAAAAATGTGGATATAGTTCTAGAAAATCTGTATTTTCCTAAACCGTTAGCTTTCCACAGCAGCTAAGGCAGATGGAAAAATTAAAAATAAATTGGTGTGTTATCAGGGACACAGTTTTGGCCTCTTATTTTTCAAGTATCCTGTCTTAGGGAAAAAATTGCTAGAAAAAAATCTACATTTTTTAAATTCATAATAATCCATGTAGTTACTGTTGAAGAAAACACATCCTATTATGAAAAACTAAAATATATTAATTATAATCAAGATAACATTTATTAGCCAGATACTAAAAAGACAATAATGTTATTTTTTTTTCTCCAGGAAAACTTTTACTAAGTAAAAGGTTAGAAGTGAATTTATATTATAAATGTTAATTCCTCTCCCTCTTCTTCCTACTACAATTGCAGCTGATACAATACAATACAATACAACACAAGAACTTTATTCATCCCTGAAGGGAAATTCACTGATATCAATTTTATTGTTACCACTATTATTATTATTATTAACATGGTGAAATTATTTTTATAATCTTGTTGGATGGTTTATTCATCTATACATGTAAGGTATTTGCACTTTGTGTATTTCTTTGTTTAATTTTGTCCAATTTCGTCTAATTTTTTAAATCTTAAATCCCTATTTTTTTGTCTTTAATTCCATTATTATACATTTTTTTAATTATAACTATTATTGTTATTATTATTATGATTATCCCCTGCATAAAATGCCTCATATTAATGACCATAACACTCTAATTTCACAACAGCTATCCTTCTGAAATTCTCTGATATAGGCCTCCAATAGTCTGTATTTCTTGTCTCAACTATGTGTCCCTTGTATTGTTCTTTCTTATGTTTTATTTTTGTATTATTGTTTTTATACATTTTAATTAGTAGATTTCAATATTATTAATATACATTGATATATTTATACATTTTTTTTATTTATTTATTTTTTCCTCCCCCTCTTCATCTCTCACAGTCCCTCATGCACGACTTAAACATCAGTCATCTGTCTTGTTATTTCTCAGCTATAAGAAAAAAAAAAAAAAGAAGTGAATGGTACCTTCTTGGTGAGGTTGTGGTCCTGGTCGTGGGGCATGCGTGTGGAGACATGGTAGATGACCTCTGTGGTGGAGGTGGCGTAGTAAGGTGTAGTCTGGCCTGTACTGCGATTCCTCTGAAGACCTCCCATGAAGCCACAGTGGGTGGTGAGGTCCACCTAGAAGGGATAAAATACATCACCTGAATTACTTGCCCTTTTAGGCACAGCATGTAAATGCCGCTGCTAGAGGTCTTTAAATCGATATAATCACAAAAGATGATGAGGAGCATTGCTCAGCTCTGTATAACTACATCGTTTACTTCTTGTTCTGAACTGACAAACTCAATAGAAACTGCACTTCATTAGGTGTATTGACTAGATAGCGAATCTTTGTTTTGTTTCATAGGTGATTTTCATGCAAACAGGGAGAAAAGCTGTTAAAACTGGCTCCCTTGTGTGTGCTGCAAGCTACTCACAAAGCACTGTGGCATAACTAGCTGCATTAATTATTAATATCTGAGGAAATTTAAGTACTCAACAAAAATTATACAGAATATCAGCTTCCTTTTGAGTCTTTAATAAACAAATAAAGATAAAATCTGCCCTATTGAGAAGGAAAAGAGTGGTCTTAGCATTTAGATCCAAGAAAATGTTAGCATTTTTATACATCTGCTGTTGATTTATTTTGGTTTCTAAATAGTTAATAAGTACTACTAGTTTTGGAAATTGCCAGCTTGGGGCTATAACGGCTAAACGGCCAAGCAAAATAATAAGGTCATTAGCAACTCGTGCATTCTGCAGGGCAAAAACTATGGGCAGTGTACAGTTGTGCCAGATTAAAAAAAATTAAATACTAGATTTCTTTAACAATTAAAAGAATGACCTTGTGCTTTCTGGTTTTGAACCAGTTTACACCATTCTCAGTATTTTTTGCAAGCCTCTTGTGTTAAGCTCCTCTCTATATCATCACACATATACTAATAATATATATTATTATTAATTTAATATTTTCTTACCTCCCAACCAAGTCCAGAGACAAAGTCTTCATAAGCTTGGCTGCCTGCTGTGTTGGTTAAAATGGAGTGTTTGTCCTCTTGGCCCTCAGCCACATAAAATACTGCGATCTTATGAGTTTCACGGCTGGGAAAAAAAAAAACGTGACACAAATTAGCACCAATGTTACAGTTGGAACAAAATGAGAGGCAAAAGAAATAATGCTGAAAAAGTAAAAAATTTAAAACCCAGAATGAAAAGAGAAAGAAAATAAGAAACAAGATTTTTGATGCATGTTTTCTCACCACTGCCGTGAATCCAGGTTCTTCAGCTCTCTAAGTAACTTCTCATTCTTCCTCAGCAAATGAAAGTTGCTCCTGTAAAAATGGACAAATGAGCAGGTTTGAAATCACATTGGGAGCAGTTTTGTGATGTCACAGGGACCTTTAACCACCAAGGTCTTATTAGTTTTGCCTCTCTCTTCAGCTGCTCCTGGGAAATCTCAAATGCAAAGTTTTCAGTCTTCTTATCTCATTCTTTACTTTGAAATGCCCAGCATTATAAATATTAAACCTTTCCCTTTAGAAGTCATGGATTTACTTGTTATGAATGTTGCATTCAAACCTGCATACATGCAGTATGACAACTAAATATTTGAAGAAGAAAACCAAAATTCCCGTTTTTTAAATCCTAACGTTGTCCCCATGAGTCAGTCAACGATGTTCTTTTTAACACATAGAGAAAGCTTAAACCTGAGATATGCTTGCTATCAACTACCCAGGAATGAATGTATGATGGTTCCTATGTTTCTGCTATTTTGGTTTGGTGTTTTGGCTGTGAATCCTCAAAGAATAAGGTGTCAGATATGGGAGATGCAGTATGCACATGTGCGAGAAAAAACTAGCAAAGCAAGTCTATAATCACTGACATCTGTACAATGTTGTTGCCACCACACAGAGACAAACACATCTGTCAAACTACTTGGGACAATGTCTGTTTTAGAAGCCCATGTTTGATTACCTGAAGAAAAAAATGGATATACCTTGCATATATTAGTTCAACAATTGACCTTGTAAACTAGTGGCTTTCAGATGAGTTTATATGTGACTGCATTTGTACAGCTGTTTTCATCAAATACAATCTGATGAAGATTTTGATGACATAATGACAACTAAAAGGTCATTCAGAAGAACTTTTCTGTTTTCAAAACCTGCTGTAATGACAACATCAATGAACATATTCAGCTGAAGGTGAGCAGTTAACAGGGTCGCTAAGTAAAGCAAAACAATGGGGCCATTACTATGTGCATGAAGGACAATTTTGGGGGAAATGGGGTGCTGACAGCGTGTGTCTGACACTCGCCATGAGCCAGCTAAGCTGATTTGTTGCTATTATTGCATACAGGCAGGTTTACTTACAAGAACACACACAATGCAGTTGGACACCTACAAGACTGCAAGGTGAGTATGTCTCTAGCCTTAAAAGCACACATTTGTAGGAAATGTCTGAACATGTCAGAGGATAAACATTGTATTCTCATTTTAAAGAGTGTTAAAGCTGGCCACTACTCAGGGTTGTGAGATCTTTATATATACAGAGATAAAGGCACAAACCATCTGGGAGTCTATTCTAAAAGGTGGTCACTGTGTTACACTGTTGGGCAAAGACAGAAATCAGGCTCTGTTTCCTTTTACACTTCCACAAACCAGGGCAGTCGCTATGTGAAGCAGACGTACTGGTAAAAGTCAGATTATTGTTACTCAAAATAAAAAATATATATGTCAAAATGTGTGCGAATGTGATATAGATCATTGTGAATTATTGGAAGAGTGCTTTGAATAAGCTTTTTTTAACAATATATCTTACTAACCACAGCTAGTTTCAGAAAAAGGACAAAACACAATATTTTTTTAATCATCACAAAAGCCTTTTATACCAACTACCAAGTCCACAGACTGTTCTAAATGCCCCAGCGACCAGCCACCGACCTCAACACTGCTGATTTAAAACCACGACTTGAGCAGTGAGGCTTGGAGTGGACAGATAATGACGCGTCATTCTTTTCACTCTTTGAGAGAGGGAGAAAAGAGTGAAAGAGCAGGAGATAAAGAGAGGGAGAGAGACAGCAATTTGCTCTTTATTAAACTGATACTTGGTAATGGCCTCATTCTCTGCTCTCAAAGACTCCATTTACACCCTGGATTATAGGAAAAAAAGCATAAAAGGGGACACACAGATGCACACAGGTGACTGTCAGTATCTGAGTGTCTGTAATGTCCCATATGAATACCTGGAGGGACATAAAGGGAACCTCTCATTTGTCTATCATTTGTTCCTAACATCTAAGAATCTTTAGCCTTATTTTTCTCATTCTCCTCATATACATTTGCTTATTTTGGTTCATTTTTACTTTTTTGTTTTTTTGTTCTCACTCATGTGGCTCATTCATCATGTTTTTCTGATTTGCCACTTCTCCAGCCATCATTCTTTTCTTCAACTACTGCCTTTTATTCTAACTCCAAATGGGTTGAGCTTGATCAATAGAGTACTATACTCATTATCACACTCTTCTCTGCACACACGCACACACACACACACACATAAGTACACATATGCTCGTGCTCACAGTGTGTTAAGAAGTCTATTGTGCAGGCTGAATGCAGACGGTGTAATTCCCTGGATAAAGTATAAAGAGTGATGAGTGTCCATTAGCCGGCCAGACGCATTTAAAGCAATACCTTGACATTGTGTATTTTACCCAGCGTCAGTGAGAAGATGAAATGCCGTGCCATTTGAATGAAAACTGTAGAGTCTAATTAGCAGAAAACATTCTCCAAATTAGAAATTTGGAACCATTTGCATTTGATAGGCAATTGGTTTGTTCTAGGGGAGAAAAAATATAAAAAGTGCTCCCACAGATTCCCTATGAGACCTTAAAAAAACATGAAACTTGATGTACTATGGTTCAATACTAAATACTTTATATTTTTGATTTAACCAACCTCAATCTCCAAAAGTTATGAACTAATGTATAAACACATCCTTTTCTGTTAACAGCATTTTTATTGTAGAAACAAGAAGAAACAAAATTCAGGCCTAGCAAGCAAGGCAGAAGCCTGTTTTGTAGTTTTTGGAGGGAAATTTCAGACAATGGGTCATAAAACTGAGAGACTTATCATCCCACAATCCTCTGCAGCATCTACAGAGAAGACACATTCTCCTCACTGATAGGAGGAGACTCTGCAGGGGTTCCACGAGCAACCTGGTTGGGTACAAAGAGTTTTCTTTCTTTCCTTCGACGCCACCCAAAAAGACTTTATCAACAAGACTTTTAACTTGCTTGAACTGGGGAAGGAACAGTGATGGACCAACCTCTGCTCACTTCTGGACCTAGTTGGACCGCCACTGTGTTTGGTGTGGTGAAGTTATTACACTGAGTTTGTGGCTGCAAGCTAAAATTTCTCTTTACCATATGGACATTTTTATACTGTGTGATTTCCGTCCGATTCAGCCCCAACTTTTGAGTCACATGACTCACTTTGAAGTCGGGCCAGATATGACTGAAAACACACTCAGTGTGTGAGACTTTTTAAAAAGGAAACTCCAAGGGTTTCTGTCACAGTCTGTCCTGATTTCACTCATACAGCGTGAGCACTCATGTCAGGCTAGACCATCGGACCGTTAGTGTGAGCACATAAATTGAGTGCAATGATTGTGCATTGTAAGCGATTCAGATGCACAGTATGAGTTCACATTCTGCCACAACTGTCCTATGGTCAGGTTAAAATCGCACAGTGTATGCCCGGGTTTACACATTCACAAACACAAACAATTGCCATTATGTTTGCTTTGTACATAGTGGGTTTGTTGCAGTTTAGTTTCCTGATATTTTTTTGTTGATTTAGTGTAACTGATTCTGGTTGATGCTGCTTTGTTGAATAAATAATGATATAGATTCAAAGAGAAGCTGTCTGTGATTGTTGAGTATATACACTGTAATAATCTGCTTGCTGAGAAAGTCAGTGCTCAATCTCCCATCTTCAATTTCTTTACCTGCAAATATGTATTTAAAATAATTTTTAAATCTTAAAGGTCACATATTTTACCCCTTCAAGACAATTTTGTATTGGTCTCAGAGGTACCAAAAACATGCCTGTAAAGTTTGTTGTTGAAAAAACACTCCATTATTGGATTTTGCACGTCTAAAAACCCCTCTGTTTCAGCCCTGCTCAGAACGAGCTGTTTCTATGTCTGTGGTTTTAAATGTCAATGAGCTGCCTGACTCCGCCCCGACCACGCCCCTCTCAGGAACTGAATGTGGCTTAATGGATGTGGAGGGTGGAACGAATTGTTAGAAAAGGCTAAAAAAAGTCTAATTTGCATAATGTGTGACCTTTAATTCTGAGACTGAATTTTGATCCTTTCTGGTTGCTCCTGTCTTCAGGGTGGTGCCCCATTATTTATTAATCTAGATAAATAGTTTTGTTTATTTATATACATAACATAACTATTATTAAAATAATTTAATAGTAGCCAAAACCTAGCCAACTCCTACCTTTTTCGAGTGTGCCAGAGCCAAGGAAGTGTACTAAGCTTGAACATGGCACAAATTTCTTCCATCAGTGAAAATACTGGACTCTGGGGTTGAAACATGCTTGGGCATAGTATAGATTACTTTGTGTGAGTGCACCTTAAATAAGTTTGGTAAATGGCTGGACCTGTGAGCAAAGTTTGGATAATTTAAAAGTGGAAGGCATGTTTTCTTGATAGAAAAAAAAAAAAAACATAAGAAAAACACTGGAATGAACAAGTAGAGCTGTCAGGTGCTACTAATGTTTTTAGTAGATGTATGCCCTGGTCTCACCTCTTCTCCCAGGAGTTGAGTCCCAGTATGTTGATCAGTAGTCTGCAGTAGTAGAAGGCCGACTGTGGTGTCTGAGTCTCAGGTTCTGTCTGCTGCACTGCCCTCATGTTCAACTCCTCACCTCTCTGAAACATTCAACAAACAGCTTGCATGCATAAAAGGAAAGGAGCAAAATAAACTTAAAAATGTTGAAAGCACACACAAACTAATTTTTATTCTGACAAACAAGGCAAAACTTGAGACCTAATATTTAGAATAAGTGTACTTTGTTTTCGTTATCCCTAAGACGGATTGAACAATCACAAACAAACAATAATTCTTACTCAGTTTTTAAGGAAAAACATTGTTGACTGGCAGTAAATAAAGCAAATCTCCTCTATATTTTACACAAACATTAAAAAAGTGCTGAAGTGAAAGAAGCTGTAATTTATCTCCTCATAGGCATTTACTACAGTGGTTAATGCTACACTTTTCCAGCAGCTTCTCGAATTTCTACATCTTTCGGACATACTGGAAGTAACTATTTCAGACACTGAAAGGTTACATTAACCCACTAATTCCACATACTCTGTGTTTGTAGTGTTATATGTGCACTGCTGGTTTTGCATTTCTGATACCACAAGATCATGGGCAAACCAGAATTTAACTCAGGAATTGCGAGGTCACATGGTAACAACCCCAATATGACAGTTGTATGTTAACAGCAGATTACTCTGCTTTTCTGAGCTGATTTGCTGTTCACGTCCATATCATTCCATGTGTTTTTTTCTTCTATCACGGGTGAGTACATTAGGAAGTTAAAAGGTTTGATTTCTCGAAAACGTGTTGTGTCATTAAAAGTCCCGTGGTTTTCAAACTCAAAAATTAACTTTTCTTCATCCATGGCATTGTGTACCTCTTTGACCTGATTTACTAAAGAGGGGACATAATGTTCACAAAGTGATGAGATTTACGAATAAGAGTTCCTGCATTGTGCTGTATTTTGAAGTTGGCCAGATGCTTTACACATTCTTGTTCTTCTCTGGGTTGATCTGCTCTACATGGATCAACACGTTTTGGCAGCGGCCTCTGCTGAAAATAGACTCATCAGGAAACTCCAGCAGACAGAATGGCACTTCTGGCATGGACCAGAATCAGACCAGAGTGTGTGCTTTGGAAATGAAGAGCCTCACTAGAAAGGGTGCGATTTGCTTCAGAGTTTGCTTCATGTGTGGATCAACGTGCAGGCGGTGTATGTGTAATTTAAGGGTCATTCTGCTAATATGAATAATGGTGCTACGTACATGAAGAACAAACTCTCTTTCAGCTGCGCTCTGCTTTAGGATGGCATTGATCACGTCGTTCTCTTGCTTCTCTGAAACACATACTGGAGGAGGTGCCGGAATGTTGAGTGGCATCCCTAAAAGCACAAATGAGAGGACAAAGTTAGCTCTAAACTGAATCTGACTCTTTCAATGTGTTGGCACAATTTTTTGATTTATTCTCTTTAGAACCTCAAGGGCAGAGCTGGACTGACATGCAGGGCCCCTGGTTTTCTTTTCTTGTAGAAACAGATGTTATGTCTTCCAAAAACAAAGAAATTTTTGCTTTATTGTGACTGTGTTAGTTTCTCCATTCCCATTCTTGTAATCTTATGTGAATTGATTGTGGTGGGTTATACAAGGACAACATCAAAATATGGGGGTTGAAGTAGGAGAGAATTACTCCCATGATACCCTTGACACCATCTTTTGTTACCTTTTTGATTGAGAGCCCCCTGGTGGAGGAAGTTGTGTGATGAACAGAGGTTTAAGTAAGTGCTTAGTCCAAAAATATAACATTTATGTATTTAGCCTGTGTGCTCATGTGTGTATTTTTGTACCTGCCCTCTGCAGACACTCAGGACTGGAGTATCCCAGGTACTGTAGCATCTCATCCAGAGCATCATCTCCATCCGTCAGTGTGTCCCATGCTGGCACTGCCTCCCGACAAACCCGTTTAGCCAATGGTGGAGCAAGAATCTGTTCAAAGCCTGACTCCCCTCGATCCTCCTCCCCATCCATCCCCTGCTCATTGTTCTCCTCCTGCTGCTCCTCTTCCTCTTCACCTCCTCTTTGATCTGCTTTCCTCTCCTCACTGACATTCCTTTCCTCTTCTTCATCCTCTCCCTCTTGCCTTTCACTCTCCATCCCTGTTTCTCTTTCTTCTACCTCCCTCTCCTCCGGCCTCTCCTCCTCGCTGTCCTCTCTCTTCACTTCGATCTTTTTTGGTGGACCTCCTGGTGGACTGCGTAAATGAAGATTTGCAGTGTGAGGCGATTGTGTGTGTGATAAGAATGTGTGTGTTGGACTGTTGGGGGAACATGGTGGAGGTCCATAAAGAACAGCAGAATCCCATGAGTGTTTGCCAGCAACATCTCTGATGATGACACGGACACAGGCAGGAGCAGAAGACAAACCAGCTGTCATTCCACCTCCTGGTACGCCAGACTCTGATCGGATCTAAGACAAACACAAACACAAACGTCAATAGTAAACAACTTAAATTCTTAAGAATTCTTTCGAAACTGCAGCAGCCTGCAAGGGATTTATTTTAATGCTTTCAAAATGTGGAACACACTTGTACAAAAATGTATTTTAATCACTTTAAAATCTTTTTATGTTTTTTTCCTGCACTGGCAATTGTCAACCTTAAGTGGGTTACTCCACTCTGAAGAGAACTTAACTGGAACTCCTGAAAAGAGCAGATGTTGTCACATGATCCAGGGATCGCTGGACTTAATATCGAGTCCTTTCCTACATGCATTTCTTATTTCTGTTCAACATAGACAATGCACTCTCAGTACACACTGGTGCAACACTGCAGCACTGATAGCCAAGATCATAAAATACATTTATTTGACTCCCAAACCAAGGCACTCTTGAGAACTGCTTGTCATCAGTATGGAATTAATAATTGTTTTTGAAATGCAAAATAAATTCATGATAAACCTGGACAAAAAATGCCATTAACAAAGGAAACAAGTTAATTGTTTCAGGGCCCTAGTTTAGAAACATTTAAGCTTTAAAATTTTCCAAAGATCTTACCTGATACACTGACAGCAGTGTGGAGCCGTTTAATACCAGAAATTGGAGATTAGGTGAATGGAAAAGCTCTGGTCCAAGATCTGCACTCTCACAGAATGGGTTGTCTTGGTTTTCACACACCTGGAAAAACATGGGACATCTGCTTGCTCTAGAATAATGCCAAGATCCACATGAGAGTATCTAAACTTCTTACTAAAACAAGAAATCAGCAGCATATACAGGGTTTGTACTACTGCTACCGAAGAGCTCAACAATGTGATTCTGAGGGAAAAATCCCATTTTTCCATAAGGGATTTCATAATGGCCTAACCATCCAAGGTAGACTTAGAACAAAATACTAGATTGTGAAATTAGGGTATGTATATGCTCCTGTAGACAACACAATTTTCTGTCTTATTGTTTCAAGAAAAGCATAGTTTATATGTAATCTCAGGCAAAAAAGAACCAACAGTACCAACAATACTACTTTCACAGTGATGTTTCTGACTGGCGGAGCCGATTGGCTACTGATGACAACAAAACATGAAACCGTACAAAGAAACACTATTTACAGGTGAATTTGAGAATACAAGTATATTGAGAAAAAGTTCCTTTTTTACTTTAATCTAAAAAAATTTACATTCAATATTTTCTAGATTCATACAAAGTGAAACTTTTCAAGATCTTTTTTTCTGTTGGCTTAAAGCTGAAAAAAACGAAATCTACCATCTCAAAATATTAGAATACTACAAAACACTAGTAAAAAAAAGCTACGATACAGAAATGTCAACCACTCGGAAAAGTATGTTTGTTTATGCACTCAGTAGTTGGTTGATGCTCATTTAGCACAAAATACTGCAACAATACAACAACTTAAATACTAAAGAATTAATTCTGAAAGCAGCCTGCAAAGGATTTATCTTCCAATGTCAAACACGCTAGTACAAAAATGCATTTTAACCACTTCAAATACACTTTTATGTCTTTCCCTGGGCTGGATTGTAAGTCCCTGGATTTTTTATTTTTGTGAGCTGTAAGCCATAATTATCAAGATGAAAACAATTTGCATGAGATCAATTTAGAAGTTTAACTTTTTGAATTAAATCATGAGAAAAAAAAAAAAACGTTTTCATGATATTCTATTTTCTTAGATGAACTTGTATAAACTACTAGATATTGTAATGTTATTATAAACAATATTAACACTACAATAAAGATTAATATAAAAAGAACCTCTGAATATGTTTTAAAAGTTTAAAATGCTTTTATTAGCAATGGATTATATGAGCCAGTTTCCTCAACCTCAGAAAAAATATGTAGACAGTCTTTTTACTCCATATTCAAATGCTGTTTTTTTGCACCAAATCAATTTTTTTTATAGTCCTGAGTCTTCAGATAGCTGGTTCTGGATTAAAAATTAGATATGAGGATTTTTGTGAAATGACAATGAAGGATTTGAAAGGGGGAATTTTCTCACTGAACCAGAGCTACAGAAAAATTGGGAAGTCACGACTAAACTCTGTTAACGCAAAAACAACAGTACCTGACTGGAAAGAGTAGCCGGACCTCCAGACATTGGATAATGTCCTAGATGGTTGACCAAGTGTGTGATGACTGTTCTTGCTGCAATGGAAACAAGGCCCTGCTGAATACGGCTTCGAACTGCAGAGAGAGGGAAAAACAGGCAGACCTCATTTATCAATGTAAGTACAAAACTAATAAGAATGCATTTACTGAATATTAAATGCAAACAAAACTTTCTTACACTTTCTTACACTGGGCACTGTTAGGTGGTCTAAAACTGTTACCATGTTACAAGCAAACTTTAAGAATTGCACTTAAAACTAGAATGAAGTCCAGACACACTTTCAGCTTGGACATAGTTTGCCCCATGCTGCGAAGAAGCCAATGCCATCACACACTGTGCTGTCAGCAGATCCTGGCTAATCAACATCATTACACACACACTGAGACACACACATACTTTCCATCGGGTTGTTATCGACAGGGCTGTTTGTAGAGTACAGATATTTATCGACCAGACATTTTCAATGACTCCCTGAACCTCAGGAGACTCAGGAGGAGATCAAGAAAAAAGAAAAGACAAATCAACACGGAGGATTTGTGAAAAAAAAAAAAAAAAAAAAGAAATCAAGTATGAAAAATATGAGCAGAAAATTATGTTAAAGAGTAACAAAAACAGGAAGTGAAGCAGTGAAGACAAGATGGTACAAAAAAAGAGAAAAGAGAAGCATGGTGTAAAGTGGTGCTCCAGTCATTAGAGCAGACGCTGTGTTCTGGTGGACCACAGCAGGGGACAATACACACTCTCCCACGGATGCAGACAGGCGCACACACATTGCTTACTTTTCCCATTTTGTAGAGAATGACAGAGGTTTCATGGCCAAGCCTGGGTCATTTTACTCTTTAATATTTAGTGTTTGTGAGTGTTTAAGTCTTCTTAATATGCATAGAAAGACCACAGACCAGATTTACTCTATTTGTCCTGGAGATGGTCCCTTATCTCTGTAATACATGGACTATATAAATAATGCACTTCTTTTCATAATTACACCTATCGCTGTATCTTTACAAGCAGTAAACAGAACAAATAATGACAACTAAAACTTTAAAGTAAGAATTTTCTCAAGCATCTAGTTCATCAACTACATTTGTACAAGGACCAGCTTTTTCCTAATCAGGCACTTTCCTCTCTCTGTTTTCTCTCAAATGCATGTAATTTTCAGGATCTATAACAGTGAGATCAGTCACTTTATCGCAGCCAGCCACAAGGGGGGGATTGAGATATTTTGGTTGAATATTTCCATGGTTGTCATGTTGTCTATCTTTGGGTTTGATGCTAATATGTTCTGTTGTGAAAAATTGCACTCCATCTGATTGGAAGATGCAGGATAACTGAGCGCTCAAAATCCAGGATGGAAATCGTCTGGTTTGAAGTTGAGGTCTGACCTTGATTCTGACTGGAGCTTGCTAAAATGCCTGTTTCCACAGAAAACAGCAGTTTTGATCAAGAAAGAATGGACTAATAAATATGGGTTTAAACTGCTAAGAGAACACTCACAGGGCCATTGTGTCACTGGGTATAACATGAGCCCAGTATGCTATGAAGAGCACGGCTGAAATTAGCAGCTAACTGTCAGCCTCTGTTCCTCTTCAGAGATTATTTTGTGCTTAATGTGGTTACTCATCACTTTGGTTTAGTAGTAATACCTGAGTATAACCCTCAACAGCCTACATACATCTTCATCTGTTTTCTAGTTTAAAAAACTGCCATACTGCACTGTTCCTACAACTACTAAACTTCTCATATTTACATCAGGTGAAGTACCAGGGGAAAGCTATGACAGGAAGGCAGCGGCCATCAACTGAAGCTACAGCAGCTTTTAGTGGTGGGAGGCTTAGTTTAACTTTTAAATCTTTCGCTGGCTAATTTGATATATGTATTTAACAGTTTAACTGGATAACAGTGTGCATCCCCACTATGCTACTTTTCCTCTTGGTTCCCTGTTTTTATGACATACCTTCAGTGACCGGCTGAAGTTTGCTGGAGCGTTCAGAGTCCGGGCTGTGGAGTGGTTCTGGTTCCCGGAGGCTCTCTAATGGCAGAAAAGGGTCATAGTCTGGACTCAGCAGATCTGACAGCTGCAGTGGATAATACTTGGGACTGTTGAAAGACTGCGCTCCATACACACAGCCATGCAACACCTAGACAGTTAAAAAAAAAAAAGAAAAAAGAAAAAAAAAGGAAAAGAAAAAGAGAGATATTGTTGGATGTGGGATAATGTTCAATTTGTGTTTCAGTCCTTATTTATCTGTAATCTATTGCACCAGTATTTGATTATCATATGCTTATTATCACTATATATTTCGTTTTATATTTTAAATCTTAAAGCCGACAAGAAACATTTGTCTTTGTGTCAATTCTGACAATAACTGAGGACAAAGACGCCTAGTGTCATGTTGTCTTAAGCAAAGACTAAACAATGGTAGGGTATTCTATCCTTTTATGCCCTGTAGTTTGTCATACTCAGTGTAGTGGTAAAGCCTGGTTTATGCTTCTGTGATGGGTCTATAGCATAGTGGTCTATGACATTGTGAGCACCATGTATTTGTTTGCAAACACTACTTAGCAGTGCAACAAAATCCTTTTTTACACAGAAATTCCACAATAAAGGCGAAAAGGAAAGCCCGTCTGTTCTGTAACGAGCAGTTCACACAAAGGTGTAACAGAGCCGTGCACGCCTGAACTTACATACACACCCCGGCGTCCCGTAATCAGATGGCAGCCGCTGCCCAAGCTGCTGCTTTCAATGAAACTCGAAACTCTGGATTTCTTGGTTCAAAACTTTGTATTTTCTAATGAAATATGAGGAAAATAACATGAACATTCATTTTGATCGATTAGATCCAATAGACTTTTTTCCTCCATGTTTCTGAGTTGGAGATCTGACTTTAAGCAGTGTCACAGCGCACGTATTTACGTCGGAGGTCGGAAACTTCAGAGTACCGAGCTCACTTGAACACATCATGGAGCTTTTCAGATGCTCTCTGCTCTCTCCTCTCCTGTACAGAGTGTGATCAGCTCTCTAACCCCGCAGTCTCTCCAGTTAATCCACATTATTCTTTGTTTTATCCCACTGTTGTTTTTTCCGATTAAATGTGTCTCAATTAAACCGCACAGGTTTTTAAATCTCCTGTTTAGGGAGACAGCTGCACACACTCGCCATTGCGAAATACCGTGACGTCCTTTCACACTCGTTGCGGAAAAGTCTGTTATGGCTCTGATACTAAATCTCAATCGGGATCAGAGGTGGGGCGAGATCTACCCCCCCATTACGGAACGTTCTCTTTCATACAGAATGGCGTTGTGGAACAAAGGTGCAACAGACATGGAAAAGAGAGGCAGTGTGACAGTAGCTAAAGTTCCTGGTCCTGTCACCTAATTTCTAAGAGAGGAGACGCCACAGGAGATGGAAAGTAAAACTGCTGTATCAGCTGAAGCAGAGGACTGAGAATTCTTCTTGCACTTGTTATGCTATTGAAAAACATGAATGAGGAGATGAACATCTGATATTTTTGGATATGGCATGTAAATATGACTAAAGGACACACTTTGCCCGAAGAAATTACTCAGACTGGCAGTCACCATTGCTAACTAGTGGGTCAGGGTGTGTGTGGTCTGTGTTGTTTTGACACGCAGATATATTTCTTAAAAGGCACACATTGACTACCTCCATTGACCTCTGCTTAGGGGTACAGGGGATACAGCGACCTACTGTGTAGGCTAAGGTGTGACTTCAATGCTGAAATATAAATGTGTATAATGTGTTACAAAGTTATCCATTATACTACTGTACTTCGGTTAGTTTTTTTGTTGTATTGAAAAGAAAGGGGAATCTTCTGCAGCTTCTTTGCAGGCAAAAAAAATTGCCATCAACCCCAACCATGAAAATTACTTACTGCGTTCACAAAGACTTATCTAGACTTCTTGCAAAACATTTTTATCAGGGGCGGGCTAGAAGAAGTCTGAATAAAGTTGTGGCTGTTAGCATTCACACCTTCACAAATCCAAATCCAAATCCAAATCCAGAGTGACTTTATGTTTAGGGTCTATATTCTGCCTTTGCTATCCATACCTTATAAATACAGCTGAGCAGAGTCTTGGTGGGCTGGTCCTTCTCTGGGGGGCTTCGGGTTTGAACAGGTTGAAGAAGCGTTTTTGGTGGAAGAGCCATCACCCAGTCCAAGAGACATAGCAGGAGGGACACCACCAGCTGTCAAACAGAAAGGATTCCACAAGAGGAAGGTTTGTTTAGAAGCCATGTGAGAAATGTAGACAGAAAGATCTGGGATGTGTGTCTATGTTACCCTCTTGTCCAGCTCATGAGGTGAAGACTCAGTACTAGGCAGCAAGTATGTGATGGTGGCAATCAAAATCTAAGAAAAAAGTGGAAAAATTAGCTCAATGTGTTACTGATTAAATGCAACAACAAATTGGATAATATGATTGCCTCCATCAAACTATGCTTGCATACTGATGGTTATTAAACGATAATACAATTGGCCAGAGTTTAAAAATATTCCAGTAATTGCTGGTAAGTGAATGCTTTTTGTTATTTCTCACCTCTACGATCTTCTTGGGGGTTTCAGGAGGAAATTTCTGGAGATGATCCACGTGGCTTATCAGGAGGTGAAGGATGTCCGATGCTACCAGTGCTACATTCTTATTGGGATACTGGGTGATGAAACACACATAGGAGCATTCATGTTAATTCATAAGTCCACTGAATACATTATGGCTGTAATTTAAACTAATAGGCACATAAAAGTCAGTTATTCACAATCCTCAATTCCCCCCAAAAATGAACATTGTTTAAAATGTTAATAAAAACTATATTCTACAATCCTTTCCAACCTATTGCTTTAGGGGGTTAATTTGGTTTTAGTGCCTTGTAGCAGTAGGTGTGGTTGGTAAGCAGAGTGAAGCTGTTGTGATTTAAAAAATTAATAAATAAAAATAATGATAATAATAATAACATCAATAGTAATGATAATGACATGATAGCTCCCTCCATATTTGTACTTCTGCATGGAGTGAACTCAATTTGACATCACGCCCACAGCTGAATGAAGTACCCTTTGTTAAGGTTGAAGGAAGTAAGACAGCAGCAAGCATCCCCTCACCCCCACAGAAACAGGAATTTTATGTAACCAGAATTGTATGTCACTCAAATAAGGTAATAAGGTATAATAAGATTGTCAGCCTTAATAAAACTAGGCAGAATTATTAAGAGCAACCTGCTGCATCGGCACGTTAGTGCTGGCTTTATGATTATTTATTCATAATCCTTTATGGGATGAACTTCCTTCGATTTAGCATTAGCAGTTTAGCACCAGCTTTTCAATAACACCATACATTTCCTTAATGTTCTAAACTTGTAAATGGAAAATTAGCAACGTGACAGCAGATTCAGAAAATATATTTAAATCTTTCATGGACTACTTTTCAGACATAGCATTAGTATTTCACCACCAGCTTTAACCACATTATTCGACCATCTTTCATAGATTAAATAGACCACATTTATTTCACTGAGCATGGCTTGAGCATTATCATAAGTACCTCGACATGCTGTATTTGGCACTTCTAGCCCACAACAAATTTCCTTCAGGACAATAAAGTTTTTATCTCATCTTATAAAACACCTCAGTGTCAAACACATACTATTTCAAAGAATTGTAAATGAGATTATTATAGTCACATAAACTTTTTGATTTTATGTCTGCTGTTTTAAAACTTGCATTTGGGCTTCTACAAGCGATGACTTAACGTGTGGAGCATCTCCCATGACAAACAATGAAAAATCTTTATCAGATCAGTAAGTTAGAGTCAATGAAGAGTCTTTTGGTGGGTTTAATATGGCACTCTCTCTCAGCACTATGAAGTTTCAGATGTGACAAACTCTACTGCAAGTGCAATTTTTCTTTTTGACAGAGATCAATCCATCACCTATGGTGCAGCTAGCCATAAGGGTGCAGCTGAGATATTTTAGCTACGTACTTCTGGGGCTATCATGTTCTCCATCTCTGAGTGTGATGGGAACATACTGTGCTGTGATTGGTGCAGAAAAAGGAGCTTTAATAAACCATAGACTGACAAATATGTGCCTATCATACAGTCTCACAGAGATGGTAAACCCATGGTGCTTGTTTTTGACTGCTAAGTTTGTTTGGTTAAAAGCTTTTATTTCAGCTTCAGGAAAAAAGTAATGTTTAACATTCGCATGGATAAAAGTAACTAAAGATAAGAACAGCATGTCAAACAATAAAAAATAAGATAACAACCAGTAAGTCTTCATTCTTAGATTTAGGTGGGATAATACACAACAGAAGAGTATTTAAGCGTCACTTAGGCTGCTAATATTTACAACCAGTGCAACAAGGACAGCTTTTTGAGAGCAGTAGCTCGTTAAATCATTTCTGATAGAAGTGTTTCAACCTGACAAAACTGTTTGTTCTGGGGTTACTCTAATACCTGTGGGTCAACCGAACCTGGGGGTAGAGTGTTTTTTCAGCAACAAACTTCACAGGCATGTTTTGAGGACCTCTGAGACCAATATAAACCTGTCTTAAAGGGGTAAAATATGTGACCTTTAACACATTCCATGAGCTGATGATCTATATTACCCACTGTGAATCTAGATATATTTTCAAAAAGACAGCACTAGCTGAAATAAAGCTGTTTGCTGCTTACTCCCAACATATTTCTGTCACCAGTAAGAACTTTCTGCCACTCAGCTCTGCAGACTCACACTGCCAGTGACGTCACACGCTTGTCCTCTAATAAAATCAACATAAGAGTGAACATTATATTTTCTTGAGTTATTTACATGCCTTATACAAGACGCTTATAGTACGCTGTTTCACAAATTAACCTTTCCCTTTTTATCCTTAATTGCCTTTCAGTCGTTCTTTTATATCAAATACGTATAAATACTTGTAAACACAACAACATAAAGGAGAGATTTACTAGGTCAGTCAGGGTGTAATAAGGATTGCCATTTTCAAATTAAAGCATCCAGAGAGCGACAGATAGTGGGATGAAGAGGACAACAGGAAGCGGTAGCTCTGCATGGAAATATGACAATCCCTCGAGCCTTAATGTGTGTGTTTATTTGTGTTTGACAGAGGGACTGTGTGTATTTCACAGTGCCAGAGTCTGAGGCTACTGGCTATTGGTATGAGGCAAGAGACGCAGAAGTGGACAAGAAGTGTGTGTATGTGCTATACTAGGGGCGTGTGTGTGTTTCTGCCACAGCTTGCAGCATTCCCTTTGGATTAGTCTCCTATCTGAAGGAGGACCAAACATATTGACAGTCCAGGGTTTGCTCCCAGGAGTGAGTGAATGCAGGGGTGTGTGTTGCTGTAATGTCTTAGCAGGCCGTTGGCTGCCGATACACAAGCTAGGGATTCCAAGGTTGAAAAGGTATGTGTGTGTGTCTGAGTGTGTGTTTCTGTCCATCTAGAGCCACTTGGCCAAAGATGAGACAGAGAATGTTGGATAGTATTATTTGGATCCATAGGCCTTTCCAGTCTAGTGGCCTGAAACCTACAATCATGAGGCAATTTCTCCAACACTAACACTCAAGGCCAACAATATTTTCCATCACACTTTGGCTCCTTACAGCCCTGCCATGTTGATCACATCAACACAACTGTCCCATTTACAGGCAGTGGGTTTAAATTTAACAAGTAGCCTCCTCCAAAGATACTTAATCCTATCAGATGTCTCTATACTGTGTCGTGTTTTCCAATTTAATGCATTAGAAGAACAAAGTTGCTCCAATATCTGCACAGCCATTACTTTTAAGTGGGGAAAAGGCTGTAGAAATGAGATTGCAGCATGCGAACCGCTAAACACGAGAACATTTTGAGCCTATTTAAATGTTCATTCAAACTCAAAAAGGGGCACATAAATTCCTGTTGTAGAAGAACTGCTTTCCAACAATTGCACTTGTCTAAAAGATAAAATGCCTCAGCTAATCAGCCAGTTTGAAGACCACATCTGTCAGTGTTTCAAACACAATGTGAGCTGAGCCCAGCAGGGTGATACATTTGCAAATTCATAATACTTGAGAAGCTACATTATGGCTGCATTTAACAGTACTTACAGCACTTACAGCTCACTGAAAACTGTAGTATAAGAATTCTCTCTCAAACTGGTTTTCAAAGCTAAGAGCAAGGTGAAATTACAAATAATTAGAATCAGAATCAGCTTTATCGGCCAAGTTTGCTTACTCAACAAGCAATAATTACAGATGGCATTGTTTTCTTAGAAAAAACAATGACAGCAAGGACAATGTCAAAAAATTCCCAAACGCAGACCATCTCTCTTACAGTCTGTGGCTGACACCTTTATTCATTCATCAGCTCTTGTCTGTACTAATGCAGCAGAGTCCTGTTTGGGATACCCTGCAAGGCCCAGGGCTG
The DNA here is from genome assembly GCF_018320785.1 of Cheilinus undulatus. NCBI lineage: Eukaryota > Metazoa > Chordata > Actinopteri > Labriformes > Labridae > Cheilinus > Cheilinus undulatus. Next base: position 34,754,408 of record NC_054882.1, read on the forward strand.
GTTTCAGTATGTTTGGCTTCATCCACCCTCATTGGCTTTCAGTTTAGTCCTGCATTAGGTTTTAAACTTGACAAAACACTGTTTGTAGCTTAGATTTTGTGTGGGTCCTAGGTTCCGAACCTGAGGTCTGGGGCCCCCTGCAGGGGTTGGTCACTTGCAGTCATTTATTGTACATTGCAGTTTTATGTAATTGACATTACTCTGAAGGAATCTGTCTTCATTTTGACATTAAACCAACATTTTCTGGTAATTCTTTTTGTAAAAAAAAAAAAAAAAAAAAATGATTTGGCCATGACTGATTTAAAAAAATCAACAAAAAAGTAAAAAACACAAGGGGGTGAATACTTTTTATAGGCATTGTAGCTGCTTTTGCCATCGGTAGCTGTGGTCACATGACCATTTTTTTCATAGTCCTTTTGAGATTTAAACTTCTCTGTTCACATGGACGCTGAAAGATTCAAATATGCATGTTCACGAATCATATTTAATCTGAATAAAACTGCTCTGACATGCGTAGCATTGTCCCACTGGTCAAATCTACGGAAAATTTGCTGTAGAAGAAGAAATTCTTCTTCGTCTTTTGTTGTAGATAAATCACTGTTTCATGTCTGTACCTTATACTATCTGATCAACATTCTGAGGTCTTAAAGTTTATCTCAGAAACAGCTCAGTTTTGTTTCTGTCTGTTCTGTCCGTGGAACAGACATGTGAAGTAAGCCAAAAATCACCCAAGACAAGGAGAGATGATCAGATTGAGGGTTTTTGATGCTGATCCGAAGGACTTGGGCATAAACCACCTCTCTCTATTGGAATGAAATTTCTTTCCTAATGAGTCAAATCTAAGGATTTTATTCCAAATGAAGTGTTGATATAAACCATTTTAATTTAGATCAGGCATTTATTCCGATTACAAGTGGTCCATGTAAACACAGCTAGTGTGTGAATGAGTGACAGTGAACTGGGTGTAAAAGCACTTTGATTAGATAGACAACTAGTAAGGAGCTATACAAGCTCAAGTCCATTTACCAAGCACAAAATTAAAATGCAACATAAATTAACATATTAGGGTAAACAACACAGTGAGTCAGTCCAAGTGTTTTTTGTGCAAAAGCAGGTGGTATTACTCATGAGCACTTTAAGAGACTGGTATAAGGACAACCAGAAAACATGCCCCTATAAATAAAATAATATGTATTTAAAAATTTCCAGCATGTTTCACTGACAAGAAATAATCACTACTTTAACCCTATGATGTATTTAATATACTGTGTATGAATAAACAGATAATAATAGAATGATGATAATGTTTTTTTCTTCAAGTTCATAGTTGTGTGTTTTTTATTAACCAAAGTATCTCCAAACTTCCAGGCAGAAGGGCAACAGATGTTTAGGCACCACAGTGCTTTGCAGATCAGTGTGACAGGCAGCCAATCTGCAGCCTGTCTGATATACACTCAATGCTTTGGTCAGATCACACTGAACTGCAGTCAGAGACAGAGACTGGACAAAGGTCAGTGGGGACAAAGTTTGAGAGAAGGCAAAGGCCAAAGTCTGCTTCAGATCACTGGACTCAGCTGGGCGGAAATGTGACCCATGAGGATTCATATTTTACTGAATAATTTTTAGTTTGTCTCTGAAGTTTAATGAGTTGACTATTCTAGCCTGATGCATCCTTACTGAAGCTTTTAAAGCAGTAGAAACTGTAACTGACCTTCAGAGTGACACAGAGGACATTGAGGGCATCTTTAATCTGTGGATGCTGAGTCCCATGAACCAACTCCTCGCACATCCAGATACCTAGACTGCACAGAGCCACGCATCTAACAAAACAAGAAAAGTGTGTGTCAGCTTTCACTCATGCATCTGTTGGACAAGTTAAAGACTTTCACATGTTCGTATTATAATATCAGTGCACGCATGCATGAGAGCTGTATTCATTAATCCATTCATAAACAGAGAATTACAAATCTATGAATTTATTCATTCATTAAATAATCATTATTGCATTTTTGTAATAAAACAATATCCACACCCTTTTTTAGCACATAAAAGATAGGCTAACTTCAGCAACCACACAGAGAACGGACTTACCTAGCAGGAGCAGAGGGTTCATCCCTTGCAGAAGTCAGGATGGTTTTAATAATGTGCTCCTATAAAACACAATGGGGAGACAAACACATGTCAGTCAAACACTTTTTCCAGATATTGAGAACAGTGATTACAAGAATTGTGCAGTGTTAATCTATATCCTTCATGCTGCACTAAATATGATATACAGACACAATACAGACTCAACTAAAAACACCGCCAGGCAAATTCACACACTCCCTGGTCTTGTTCCCTCCAGTCAGTGTTAATGACCGCTTACTGATTCAAAACAAGCCTCTGCCTCGTAAGAAACGAGTGAGCTGGGCCTGAGATGCTGCCACGCATGGCATTAGCAGTTTACACAGCGACAACAACAATAACAACATTACTCCCATAGCTCTGGACTGTTACAAGAATGACTGATGAGACATTAACCTATTAGTTTGCTTCGCGACCCCCTTGTGGGCTGCAGAAATGTGTGTTACACGTTTGGACTGACCTGGATTACAGGCAAAGGAGGAAAGTTTGTTTAAGAGTTTATCACTTTGGTAGACGGAAGCTCTTTTCTGATATAGTAGTAGAGTGGGGCGGAGATGACAGCTTGACAGTGCAGATGTCTATGAGTATTGTATCTTGAAGATTTTGTATAATCTCTTCTTTTCTTCCTTTTCTACTGTTAACTGGTGCTGTTTAAAGCTGCGTCATCTACACCTCAGTGACTTTTCACCTGTACTACATACAACATAAGGGGGGGGAAGCTGCCCCTCCTCTGTCCCATCTTTAGAGGTAGATACTGAAATGCAATGTGAATTACCATACTACAGTTAAAAAATTAAACTAGTCAAGCACAGAGGAATGATTATTGTCACTATTTCTTCCACCTACCTTGACGTCAGGGAACTTGGTGAGCACCACATCAGCTGTGGTGGGATGGAGGGCTGGAAGCTCCCCATACAAGTTTGGAAAACACACCAAAGAACCGAGCAGGATCTGGGCTTCTACTCTCGGAGCCTTGACAGAATGAAATGAAAAAGAAAAAATGCACATCTAGTCAACAACGAGCTGTGTGCAGGTGTGCTACAATGCAGGCAATAAAACACTAGGTGCTTAAGTGTGTCTCTTATTTTACATTGAGTGATGAGCAGACAGTGACTCTGGAAGCTGCAATGATAAAGTCCAGGATCAGCATGGTGGCCCCAGGTAGTCCAATACTAAAGAACCTTGGACTGCAGTGCTTTATGATGGTGTTCACAATGTCCTGAGGAAAGCAAAGAACATATTAAAGAGGCACACTCCAAAGCAATCACCACTTCAATCTAAACTGGGACAGTCGTTTACTGATTAACATCACTTATTTCATTTAAAAGTCATATTTAAAAAAATGTTGACACTTTACACACTTGTTATTGTAAACTGCTACCTACCTGGTCTTGGTGCATCAGCCCTTGGTGCATGATGTTGTAGAAATGCGTGAGGAAGTCTGTGTTGGGGGAAACATCTTGCCGCCTCTTCATTATTCTGCAAATCAGTTTGTAGGCATGAAGCTTCCCCTGTTTGTAACGCTCTGTTAGCATGGTGGCCTGGAAGAGGAAACAAAAACAAATAAGAAAGTTGGACCATTAATTGATGTAGGTAGGTGAGTTTGAGTTTCAGTGTAAAGGTTGCTATTTGTGGTTTTTCATCTGAAAGGCTTTGTCTCATTTCTAACTTTTACTCTTACCCCTTAAATTCAAGTGTCCCCTTGCCCCTTACAACCGTTACAAGAGTGAAACCTTCACTTAAAGACACAACAATAACGGCAAAATGTTTGATGAAAATCAAAATGACCATAAGGTACAGAAACATCATTAAATAATAATATTAGTTCACAAAGAAACTACAGACAGTTGTGCACTTCTTGAGCAGCCATCTTGCTCCTAACGAACCATTCTCAGAGATTTCCCATAATTCTTGGTTTGAAGGAAGCCTTCAGAAAATGTTTTTAAAGGGCCATGCACCCGTAGAAATTCACGATGTATGGATAGGGCTTAGAAGTGGAATTAAGGCGTGTATTAGGACTGAGCCAAATTGCTTTCTTATCCACTGTGTGGCTAGTTATTTATCTAAACGGCCTGAGATAACTAAAATAATCTCTCTGGATTAGGCCTTTATGTGATGTTCCTAAAATGACCTTTTAAGCCAGGGACATATGTAAGCTACAGGGTTTATAAGAGCCAACAGTGTTCTTTAATAAAAAGAGCACTTTTTAGTGTTGTACTCAAGACCACACTATCAGAGACCAAGACTTGGCTGAGACCAGAATGCACGGAGACCAAGACAAGACCAAGACTTTTGGGGGTCGAGACCAAGACAAGCCAAGACCGAGAAAGACAAAGACCATAGAAATCAATTCTAAAAAAACGTGTCAAGGTTGAACACTAAAAAAAGCATTCTCTCTTAATTTTACTTTTATTTCAAATAAATCTGACTGATAAAAAACAAGGTGGCTGCAACTCTTTCAAAGCACAACATGCAAAAATCTCAAATCTTAACAAATTTGTTCAAGTAATTTCTTGCAAAAAATAAATTCTTGTATGGAATTAAAAGCTACTGACAAGTCCAGAATTATTTTAAATATCTGAAAATGAGATGTTTCTCCAGATTTGTCAGGTGAATGAGGCCCTAGTAAGTGTTCAGAGGTATTTCTGACTAGAAATAAGATGGACTGATGTCTGAGTTTTTGCAGGTGTAGTCGACTTTATTATCACATTAATGAAGTTGAAGAGTAGCAAATCAGTGCTGGTCTCGAAAATCCTGAGTCTGGCCAGTCCGAGACCGAGACAAGACTGAGTAAAAATGCTCTCAAGTCCGATACAAGACCAAGACATTCAAAATGGGGTCTTGAGACCAGTCTCAAGACCAAGACTGTTCTCGAGTACAACAACACTAGCATTGTTTTTTTTTTTTTTTTTTAAGATTTATTTGTGGGCCTTTTCGTGCCTTTATTAGACAGTGGAGGACAGTGGATAGACTTGGAAACAGGGAAGAGAGAGGGGAGACACATGCGGTAAAGGGCCACAGGCTGGATTTGAACCCAGGCCGCCTGCGTACATGGAATGCGCCTTAAACCACTCGACCATCTGCATGCCAACACTAGCATTTTTACCTTGAGTTACTATTCTTCTGCTGGGTCATTCACCTAATATGGTTGTGTTTGTTGTTGGGTTTGAGCCAGTTCAACCCTTTAAATACATCACAGTCAAACAACAACAATACAAAACTTGCTGGGTTGATGTTGTGCAAGGTTGAAATACATTTTTTTCAATGGAGTCTTCTGGCTTTTGATCTAGAAAAAACGTATTAACTTAAAGAACTGTATCCCTCAGAGTACCTTTTGGGGCGACTGTGGCTCAGTAGGTAGAGTCAGTCAACTTGCAACTGGGGGTTCATGGTTCGAACCCCAGCTCCTGCAGTCACATGTTGATGTGTCTTTGGGCAGGACAATTGCCTGAAATTTGCTCCATCTGGTGTGGCAGTGGTGTATAAAAGTGTATGGATGTGAATGAATGGGATTAGCAAACACTGACAGCTAATTCCATATCAACCTCTGCCCTTATTGTATGAATGTGGAATGAACGGGCAGGTGTGACCTGCCTGACCTGTACTAAAAGTAGTCAGATGACTATAAAAGTGCTCTTTACCAAGCTCCAATCCTTTTCATAACAATATAGAAAACTTTTATTAATAATAAAAGTCTCTTGGCTGTAATATTAGGCACTCTAAGAAGGTTTATCGTTGATCCAGTAGATCACGATCAAATAAAATTAACCTGAGTTAATTCCTAAAAAAGGGGAGTAAGACTTTTTGGTACAAGTGCAGAAATTTGTCATGTGTACTTCAAGCTCAGTGTAAGTTCAGAAGTGTATTAGAGATCTCCAAATGAAACCTACCTTAAAAAGCCATGGAGTGAGAATTCTGAGAGGTGGGATAAGAACTGGAGGAGGAGGTGATGACTGGTTGTCCAGAGAAATTCCTAAATTATCTCTAATCTGAGGAGAAAAGTATAATTTTCAGTAAATGCATAAAAAAACATACTTCATACCAAGTACAGACTTAAAATCTGAGTTCTTACCTTGGCCAGGTTCTGCCACAGCTCACACAGATAGTCAAAGACCTGAGCATGGATCTCTGGGTCTTTGATGCTATTGACATCCCCTAGAATACCAAGCATCCTTCGCCACATTACCGTGGCAACATCTGAGTGCCACCCAGTTAAAGAGCCACCCGCCATCACACTGCAGTCTTCACTGGGGAACTCACTAGTTTCTAAAATCAGTCAATGAATCAATTAGTTACATGTTATTCAAGGCTGAGATCTAAAAGAAAGAGTAGAAATCATTCATATACAGTATGTACAAGTCTGAGTGTTTGTGTCATTATTACCAAGGTCATCTGGAGTCTGTAGAACCGAGTTGTGGAGTTTCTGGTCCAGCTGGAGGTGTGTGTGTGAGTGGGAGTGTGTATGGTCTGCATGCTCTGCTGTCAGAGTGGCAGGGGAGGGTGTCTGAGAGCGAGAACCTCCGAGAGAATGCATGGGAGAGGCACTCTCAGAACCTGGATTAAAAGTTAAGCAAACACGCAACAAGAAAGCAGGAGTTAGAATTATTTGCTTGTTCAGGGAATTCAGGAGAATAAAAAAATGTTTGTATGTTATCTGAAGAAATCCTCTGACACTAAAGCACTTTTTTGGCTATTATGTAGAGACTCATCTTCACCCTAATGCCATGTTACCCAGGAGATCTTCAAGTATTGTACTTACCAGTAACAGTGACAGTGTGGCTGAGGCTGCTGGTCTCCGAGTCCAGGTGAAGTGTTGTCAAACTTGCAACTTCATGCTCTTCACAGGCCACACCTCCTCCCAGGCTGTCCTGGTCCAGTGAGCTGCCTCGACCTCCTCCACCTCCTCCTGATCCAGCTCCTCCTGCACAAGCTTCTGTACTGAAGGTAAAATCTGCAAGAAAAATGTTGACCTTTATAATGTAGTCAAGACTGGCCTGCATATTTGCAATGCTTCCAATAGAGGCAAATCCTAATTAAACAAGTCTTTCTGTAAGTCTTTCTGAAATTTTAAAGTAAGTTTGATCGCTTCTGGATTTTTTTTAATCAAAAATTGACCGGAGGCTTTAAAAGACCTACCTTTGTAGTCTGGCTTCTAAGTAAAATTTCATTTATCATCTTAATTTTGTCTGTGTTTTAGGTTTTATCCCACTATATTTCAATTCTAAGATTGCCTTTTAGTAGTTTATCCTCTTAACATAACTTTACCAAGCTCTCTTTTCATGTTTTTTTTTTTTTTTTTACTTATTTTATACATTTTTATTGAGCTATATTTTGTTTTTATTCTTATTTAAGTATCCTTTCATTTGGTTTTTATTTCATTTACCGTCACTTTGTTTTAAGATTCTAGCCTACGGTAATCCTCCAGTGTTTCCTAATTCTGAATTTTAAGATGGCGTTTCCTTGGTACGCACACTCCTGTTTGTAAGGAATTCATTATTTATGGCATAGTTGCCAATGTTGTATATGGACTACAGATTGGGGAAGAGGGTGGGATGGGGGTGTGAATTTATGTAACTGTCTTATAATTTTCTGTTGTGTGAAAAGCACTTTGTGCTACATTTGAATATATGAAAAGTGCTATGCAAATAAAGTTTGATTGATTGGTTGGTTGATTTAAAAAACTGACTTAAAAGGAGAGTTTTCATACCTTTTAATGAAAATGGTCCTTCAATCTAAGTTGGAATTTATGGATTCTAATTATACATGTTAACTAAAACTTTGAGAATCTTTATACCTATACAATAGGTTTAATTCTATTGGATAGTTTGTTTCTATGACTGTTATGTTTTGCTGGATATGAGCTTGCACTTTAAAACATCAGACAAACAAACCACACTCAACAGCTGACAACTAAGATGACTGTTTTTGTAGGTGTAGTCTTGTAGAGAATGACGTATAGTGCCGTGAAAAAATAAACTACACCTGTTGTTTCATATGTGTGTTATAGAGAAAGTTGATCTTATTTACTAGTTGTATTTTTATCATGCAAACTTCAGCCTTTCCAGTCAGAATGAGGATACAGGCTATAGCATTTCCATAATTTGTTTTATAGAAAAGTCATTCAGATCAATATTTAAACTTCCATCTGTATGTATCATGTATTATCAATGGATATATCCCTGAAGCACTTTACAGAAAGCAACCTATGATTTCTTTTTATTCTGATGAAAAAATAACTGTACAGGAAACTCCATTTATGTTTATCTTTGTTTTTAAAAAGTGTTACAGATTATAAATACTGTTTGCTGCTGTTTTGTTTCTTACTCTCAAACTTGCAGGTGGAGTACTGAAAGGCATTGAAGGAGTCTGATTGGCTGTCTGAGCTGATGACATCAGAACCACTGGCACTTGCTGGTGACGTCCATTCAGAAGGAACCCCTGGATCATCAATGGGACGGTGTTCATCTGAGGGTCGTGACCCGGGACTCTGGCCTGCCTCCAGGAGTTCCGGAAGGTCTCTGGGAACCTCCAGACTTCCTGGGCTGCTGCCGCGACGACCCTGCATATCAGAGATTAAAATTTCAGCTCCTCAGATACATTGATACTAAACAATACTCTTTAAATCACTTCCTGCATGCGTGGAGTTGCTCTCACTGCTGTTCCTTTGGCCCTCAGTCTCTCCTGGATAAATTCATCCATGAGGTCTGAGAAGTTTGGATTGCTGCTTCCGACGTCGCTGGAGACTGGACGAGCCTTCTGGACCACCTCCTCTTTATTGGCTAGGGCAGAAAGAGAGGCAGATATATGATGACAAAGATGCAAAGGATTAACACAAAGAAACTGATGGAAAGCTGGATGAAGATTCACAAAAACACACCAGTCAGAGGGTGAGATGTCACAAACAACTGGATGAAAATACACAGACAGATCCATTCCTACATGAATGAAGTAAGAGCTTGTTGGATTATATTTAAATATGGTTAAATATATTTTAAGATTTTATTTATACTGTGGTCTGTCTTCATATATATATATATATTAAAAATGTGACAACAAACTAGATCTTCTCTCTCTGATCTGTAAGAGCAGTCTTGATGTGTATGTACTGTAAGACCCTGAAGTTAGAAAAAGACTGGTTGTTAAAAAAAGCCACAACACAGCAGGCAAACCCACCAGATAAGCAATGCAAGAGTTAATTAACACCATGCACAAAGAGTGAGACAGCATCACCTTGTTAAGTCCAAACAGGCAGCATGTCAGAGACCTATATTAGTGCGGTTATATCACTATTAGTGTTGCTGTTTACTAGGAAGCAATGACAGCGGTCTATGCAAGTCTGTAAACTCTTGAGAGCAGAGAGCTCCCAGAGACAGGAATAAATAGACTGACTCTTAAAATTTGTGGCTGACAGAGCCCGGTTACATCTACAATAAACCAGAAAACAAAATGTCTTTACTTTGCTGCCCCCTAGTTGAAAAACATTTTAACTTGCTGCACATTTGAACTCTAGAAAAACTTAAACTTATACCATAGCAGCTTACCACATAACAAGACTTCCCCCCTGCACCCTTAGGTTAATTCATTTCTGGATGTGGTCCTATGTCCCAAGGTGAAACTTGAAACCAGAGTTATGCACATCAATTTGTTAAGAAATCTAAGCTCCTTATTAGAAAAACCAGAATCTCCAGAGGTAATCATTAAGAGGGAACTGTAGTTAGTAACAAACAAAAATACCTAACACAGAGTAAAGGATTTTTTAAGATGGATTCTGCAGACATCAAGATTTTACATAACTGTATAACAATTAGTAAGTTATATTCATAGATGTATATTTCTCCAAGCTTGGATGTTAAATACCACAGAAATAACAGTGTCTATAGCTTGACTTTTAATCTCTAATGGTTATTTGCCATGCCAACACTGACATTACACACACAAAACATTTACAGAGTAAGGTTTGCCCTCTAACATGGCTTTAGGGATTGCACCAAATGTTTTCATGTTCTGTTTGTGCTCAGCCCTCAAGAGTGTGCCAATTTCTATGAGAATAACAGTAGATGTTTATGTCCTTGACTGTCGCTTACTGTTGCTACAACAACTTATATATGTTACTCTTCATGTATCCATCCATCCATCCATTTTCTCGCCAGTCAATTGCAGGGCTGACATATAGAGACAGACAACGAGGCATGCTCACATTCATACCTACAGCTAATTTATAGTCACCACTTAACCTAACGAGCATGTCTTTGGTGGTGGGAGGAGGCTGAAATACCAGGATAGTACCCATGTGTGAACGGGGAGAACATGCAAACTCCACACAGAAAGGCCCTGACTGGGAAGTGAACCAGGGACCTTCTTGCTGTGAGGCAAATAATATAAATCCCCCACTTCTCAATGTTTTAAGAAGCCAAAGTTATTTGAGAATTTCCCAGCGTTGTAAGCCAGTGTTAATTTCGACGACTAAAACTATGACTAAAAATGTTCGTCGACAGCCTTTTTTCCATTAGAATGACAAGACTTAAACTAGCCAAAGATAGATCTGTAATGACTAAAACTGACTGATTTATAATTTATTTTTTGTTGGCGATCAAAAACTGTCAAATCTGTCAAAAAACAATGCATCCATGGCTAAACTGAAAGCAGGGATCCCAGGTTTGGCAGACTGCACAGAACACACTACAATGGTTTGGTACCAGATTAAGGCAAGAGAATAAATGTTTGGATTAAAAGTTAAGACCAAAATGTAAGGACATTTTATGGATTAAAACTAGACTTTAATGTTTTTAAATTTTCATAGAACTATAAAGGGTTGAACGGCCAAAATGTGACTAAAACTAAAAGGCATTTTATCTAAAGACTAAGACAAAAATTAAAAACAGCCGTCAAAATTACCTCTGGTGTTACCAGACTTGCTTTTACACTCTGTCATAGACACAAATCGCTGGCATCAGGCCAGAACCTTGTATCTCTATTCTCTATGATTTAAATCTTTTTTTCATAAATCATTGCTATTGGTCAATCTTTAGATGTGTTAGTGGGTTTTAAACTATTTTAAAGCAAAAGATCCTGCCTTTGTTGATTCAGTGTTAAATTTATACAGTTTTCTACATTCCCTGAAGCGGGGATTTTGGAGAAACAAGGTTTTGGCCCCATGCCAGCAAAATGCAGTACAAAGCAGTTAAGTGATGTCTGTGCAGTATAAAAAATGTCTATTTGGGGTGCTGAAAACTTAGTGCAGGGATCATCAACTACAACTGTACAATGGCCAACATTTTTCTCAGCAGACGCTTATGAAGGCCAGGCTTTCAAATAAACTGATCTAAAATAAATATTTTGGTCTGATGAACATATTATTGCATTAGAATTTGTCTTTCCTTACAAAATGTAAGTAATGTTAGGCACTGGCAGTGAGACAAGGCTCTAATGGCTATACTGCAGCCAGCTACATGGGGGCAATTTAAATATTTCAGCTACTTATTTTTGAGCTGCCACTGGGTTTGACGCTAATATGCCACTTTTTGATAGGGGAAAAATAAGTGCAGGAAACAGGTTTGCATTTTTGACTCTCAGGCAGGAAAGCTGCAGTTTTATTCAGGACTGGACTGATAAGTTTTTTAGTTTAAACATTAAGCCATCAGGGTTTTGGGGTTGTTTTATCAGTAACCCCAAAAATCAAAATCTCTTTTTTCCCCTCACATCTTCTGAATTTAATCATCTCCTAGGGCCCAGTTTGGGAGCTTTTGGGGGTCTGATATGGCCTTCCTGCCACCAGTTGATGATCACTGACCTAGTGGTTAGGCCACACCCCATGAACAGAGTGTATGGTCCTCAACGAAGGCTGCCTTGGATTCAAGTTTGGCTGAGCTAGCGCCAGCTTTCCCCACTTAACCTCTCCATTCCAACTCTAGCCACTGGGCTACTACAAAAAGCTTAAACCTAAAAAAATGTACGTTTGATAATGTTCTGTGAGATTACCAAAAATTACCACAGGTCCCTTGGTAATACTAATCCTGTGTGAACAGGGCATAAGCAAAGACACAAGGCTGCACTATTAATTCACTTTTCAGTAAAGACTAGAGGACATGTCTCATGACTCCTTCTTATTTGTTCCTGTATGGTTGTGCAGTCATCTTTACTGGCTGAGCATACACATACCAAGTTTGAGTGTTTTGATCATTTGCTTTTGTTTGATGCCCTAGCTTATTAAGCTCTGATAGAGGGCTCCATGAGTGTTAACAAAACAAGACAATGACCATAAGCACAAAGCTTAAATAGTTAGAGAAAGACGATCACAAAGTCACAACACATAACATCTAATTTGAGTCAGCATGGAGTAGAAGATGATTGGTGTAGAAAATGTGCTGTAACTGCCAAAGTGAAGTTGCTGTTGATATGTAACAGATGTAACTGTAAAATTATTTTGCATTAACAAAATAGGGTCAGAGGGAGGGGATCAGTCATGTGCTCTGTACTCTATCAGTCATGTGATCCTTCAAGACAAAATACATGACACTGATGCATGCAGCCTTGATAATAAAAGTGAAAAGTAAAAGAGCACTCCTGATTCAAATGCACACTTAAACACTCACAATGTGAGATCTTATCTTATGGCAGTGTACAGGGCAAATAACCATTTAAGACAGCTTATTTAAAATTCTAATTTTATGCTATTTACTGAAGACTGCTATCTTACAGTAAGGTCTCATTTTGCCCTCTAGTGGTTTCAGAATAAACTACAACTATATTTTTACTGCACCATAAAAATAAAGCATGTTGTGTTTGCTCCTCTATAAGAATCTATGTTAATGACCTATCAGTCAATTTCAAATTTTATGTTAACTTTCTAAATGCAAGAAAAGCTCTGAAAGATTTGGAGGGCTTTGGATAAGGTACTAAATATCCAAGTGTTTTCTTTTTAACTGTCATTTCCTTCTTTGCTGTACTTTTCTGTTCCTTCTTGAGTAGCTGAAGAGGGGCCGTAGTCCAGGGAGGCGGCGAAGGAGATACGAAGAGGCGGCATGCAACATCAAGGAGAGGGAGGAGGAGGCGGAGAAGAGGGTAAGGGGGAGAGGAGGTTAAAATCCCAAAGCCCTTAGAAGAAAGGAGAGAGGAGGAGGAGGGAAGGGGCTTCCGAGTTGAAGGAGAAGGTGAATAGGTATGGGAGGAGGGGGGTGTCCAGGCTGGAGAAGGGGCTTCGTTCAAGAGAAAACACATCAACAGGGAGTTTGAATTTCAGTCCAGCAGCAAGATGATGAGTGTCAGCCATAAAAAAAAAATCATTCCATCAAAACAAACCAGTTAAAAACAGCCAAAAAGGAAAAGAAGGTTGCTGGTGTTTGTGTATTGGTGAGTATCTGTCTTTCCATAGTTGTTGTGTCTTCTGTGAGCACTTCGTTTGTTGCGATCCTCACCTGGCGGTGTCGTCTTTCGTCCAAAGTAGCCCAGGACATGGGAGTAGAGGTCCCTTAGCGATGCGTCACCCATGGCTGCCCGGCTCTGCCTCTGGGGCGACGAGCCTTGGGATGAGCCTTGACCTCTGGGCCGGGGCTTAGAGGACAGAGCATGAACCATACTCTTATAGACGCCACCCAGGAGAGCCCCCTGGTGGTGTCTTGAGGAAGTGCTGCCAGGCTCCTGGGACCTTGAGCGAGAGGCTCGAGATCTCAAAGCAGAACGTCCCAAACGGCCACGCACCCCTGATGAGACGCCAGAGAAACCTGAGCTGCTTGATGACTGCTCTGAGTGGCGGCAGTTAACGGTGTCAGAGGCTGGGTTTGATCCCACACTGGATCCTTCCCCTTCAGTCCCAGCCCTGTTTTCTAGTCCTCCAGTGGGTGCTACATTCCCTGTCCTGCTGTTATCCAGAACAGTCCCAGAAACTAACTTCTCATGTCCCCCCATTCTATGGCTAATCCCTGCCACAGAGCCAAACTTACCTGCGCCCCCTGGTCCTACTTTCGCCCCTGGCCCTGCCCCAACTCCAGGCCTGTCCCCAGCTGAGTGACTGTGTGTGTGGAAGTGACTGAGGCGGCGCAGCCTGGCCTTCCAGTGAGCCTCTTTATTCTCAAGGGGATTGTGAAACTGAACTGACTCAGTCGAGGGCCTGAAACTGACATGAACTCCCCCTAAATGATGCCTTTTTGAGCTTCGAGACACCTTAACCTTTGTCAGGTCAGAAGTCGGGGGAGCTGGATTTGATTCAGTGCTAGAGTCTATGGAGTTTGGGTCTTGCCTAACTGAACTGGACCTCTCTTTTACTTCTTTATCATTCTGTTTTTCCTCTTCCATTTCTCTCCACACACCACTTTTTCCTTCCCATCCTGTTGCCCTTCCTGTACTCCCTCCTCCCTTTTTCTCCCCACTGTTTCTTTCTAAGCTAGCGCTCCCTTTTGCACTGGGAGAGGGCCACTGACACTGCAGCTCCAGGCACTCATAGATACTCCTCTGCTCTGCCTCATTATCCTCTGTTGAATCCACACTGCTGTGCCTCACGGATTTACTTACCTGTCTGTCCTCTCTCACCACTTGTCTTGCCTCTCCTAACTGTCCTGTATGATCTGTTTGAGTTCTTGCAACTCCTGTTTGCACAGGTGCTGGTACATTTACAACACTGTTCTCTACAACTAGACTAGAACTGTCTTCCTCCCCTCCTTCCTCCTTCTTCTCACCTCCTTTGTGAGTGAGATAGTCCCTTATAGAAGAGAATAAATCATCCTCCTCTACCCCAGCTCCAATTTCTCCTTCTTCTGCATCGATTTCTTTCTCAGACATAAAGGTGAAGGCAGAATCCCAGTCGCTTACCCAATCAGAACCTGAACCTTGGCTTCGAGAGCCAATCTGATGCCAGAACTGGTCATAAACACTACCATCATCTTGCCCCTCAGAGGACGAGGAGATAACACCATTGGAGGAGATAAAAGGGGTGGGAGAGGGTGAAGTGGGGGTGTGTGGGAGCGGCTGAGCTGCGTGGCTGTTGACTGCAGGTAAGAAAGAAGTAGTGGGATGGTGCTGAGGGGGGTTTGTGACTGAAGCGGGATCCCTCTGGGGGTCTTCACCTTTGACCCGTTCAGCGATGAAAGGTTCCATGATGTCAGAGGCACTGCTGCTTCGGGCGAGGGAAGAGGGTGCAGGGGGATCCAGGTCGCAGGCCACTGCCTGGAAGACCTCAGAACATGAGGTGGGAGGAGCCTCGTCGCTCTGGGAGGAGTGGCGCATCCGAGAGGTGCGGGACGTCAGCGTGATCGGTGGGTCCTCAAGGTCTGGTTAGAGGAGGAAGATGGAGGAAGGAGAGTGAGGTTAGTAGGGGGGTACGAGGGAAAGGCACACACATAGACAGACATGCACACAATGAACAAAAGCCCAAAACAGCTTTACCAAAAAATAATAACGCTTTAGTACACATTAAGCCTGAAGGTGTCTGCTGGATTTCAAAATCTCTTAACGGATGACAGGAAAGAGGTACAACATAGAGTTAAAGAGGCCATGAACCTGTACAATCTGTCCAAAAACTTTCATAAGAGAGCTACTTTACAGGATTGAAACATTAAAAATGTCCCTCTTCCTCCTTGGTGTTTTTTGCTGCGGAAAAATTTCAGCAGTGATTTCAACTACAAAAACAAACTAGGAGTAGATGGCACCAGCTTAACCTGAGGTTCATTGAAGCTTCATTTGAACTTGTTATATCTTATTAAAGATGGGGTTCCCGAACATTTAAAGCGGGTTACATCTGCTGAGATTGCTTCAAAGTTTCACAATTTACAACTAACATTTTATACCTAGCTCTTAGTGTTAGGTTGTCAGTATAATGGGAGTTTTAATGGTAGGATAGCTTGGACAGACTACATAGCTTAGAAAATAACATTTACATCTGCCCAGTAAGAAAGTAACCTTTTTTTCTCTAGCTGTACATGTTTAGGATGAAGTCTAAAGTTATCTAGAGAGGATGCTTTGTCATGTTTTCCATGCTTTGTTGTTGCAGTTAACAGAAGTTATTTCAGACAATTAGGCACAGCTGCATGACGAGTCACTGTCACAAGAAGTGAAACTTTCCTCTCTGCTACAATATTCTGGTTAGTTTAGACATCGTGTTTGAGTAGTAGAGATTAGCCTAACGTCTCCTTGGTGTGGCCGAACAATGATATTACTTGAGTAACAATGGTATTTATGCACGGCACAGATTTGGCATGGAACATGCACCTAAACTTGAGACAGAAATTGTATGTACTAACAGTTTAAACCATTTTGGTTTCTCAAACCACCCTACTGTACCGAAACCTGCTGATAAATATTTCCCACTAGAGAGAGGAGGGCAAAGTTGTTCTAATTAATTATAACTAACTAAATAACTAAAACAAAAATGTAAAAATAAAATTAGTTAACTGAAACTAACTTCATAGGAGCAGGATTTAAATCTTTAAGTTATGGTAAGAAATTAGTATTTGAAAGAGAGTATCTAATGTTATGTCTGAAAGAGGGTGGGTGTTGAATGTGTTCTTTTGTTATTATGTTTGGTAATGGAAAAAAGGAAAATATCTACAATTTACTGTCTGTAAATTTATTGTGGATTATGCTAAAAAATACAATAAAAACACTTAAAAAAAACGAACTAAATAACTCAAACTAAAATGTAAAAATAATTTTAGTTTACTGAAACTAAATAAAAACTAGGCATTACAAAAAACAAAAACAAAAACTAACTGAAACTTAATCCTGTGCTTACAAAGCTAACTAAAATTACATAATATTAGAGACAAAATCTACTGATATGGACACTCAAGCCTGGAGATAGTAAAATGAACTGATTTCACTGAAGAAGACTTTACACAATTGTGAATGTAATTCTGGAGTCTTATACTAATACAAAAATTGATTAAATTAAATAAACGGTCTCATCCCTGTCCACAATGCAGAAAAAAAACAAGAGTTACACTAAAACTAGTAAAAACTAAACTCAAACAAAGCATTTTTGCCAAATAAAAACTAAACGAACACAGCAACATTAACAACGAATAAAAAATACACTGAAATTTAAAACGGACAGTAAAAACCTAAAAAAAGAAACCAATGAAAAATCCAAAATATCATAACCTTCAAGGAGAATTTGAATGATGATGTAGATTACTCCAGGTTTTTTTTTTTTTTTTTTTTTTTTTTACATAATATGACTCATTATGTTGTAAGTCCCTCAATCTGTTTGCTCATGTCTTATCTGTTGCATAATCATATCTGACAACATAATAAATTACTATATGGTGGTAGAGGCAGTTTGTTAAAACTCAGAATGTATCCTTACAGCTCCTAGTAGTAAGTTGAATGAACACAGGAATTTTTAAAAAAGACACCTCCCCTCGAAGTGATGTTGTTTTCGTGCTTTTGTGGTCATCTGTATTATGTGGTGAATGCCAAGGTCTTGAATGATTTGAATCTGTCTTTTTATGTTTTTTATAAAAGTGGCAGGGGTAGAAATTATTATAACTTCAACCTTAACCTTTTTGAACAGAAAAAGTAAAAATAATTCTCTAAAGATATTTTTCTGTTTTAGATTTTTGTTTTATCTTTTTTTTTTTTGCTTTTCTTGATTATAATCTTTTGTACATTTTTTGAATATTTCCTAAGATGTTGTAAATGAAACAAGTAAGTCTTTGTTTTAACAACGCTTAAAGATGAGTTGTTTTTAAAAACAACGGACTTGAGGTTAAAATGAATAAGAGAAAACCATTATTGTAAGCATTTTTTGCATGGAATTTCAATTAACAAAAATTAAGGGGGCTGATTTCATATAAGAGATTACCACCAAAACTGCCTAAGGTTAACACATAAGTCAACAAGAAAAACTTTGGAGAGATTATGATAATGTAAATTCCTCACTGGCTTCCACAGTGAGGAAAAAAAGAAACCAAATTAAAATTCTTTGCAGAGGAAAACAGCATGTTTGAATAATTATACCACATCAATGACAGGAGATCAGACAAGCAGAGAAAGAAATATACTTGTCAAACGGAGACGATTTTCAAGAACAAGTAATTAAAAAGGAAAACAGAAGGACATGCATGGGTGAAGTCAGGCAGATGAGAAACAAATACATTTTAACAGGCAAGAAAACAGAAAAACATGTTTCATGCAGGCATGAGAACAACAGAAGTAAGACTTAAAGAGTATCTCTGTCCATCTTAAAAAATAATAATAGTGATGCTATTCCTCAGTTTGGTGATATTATAGTCTCACAATAATAGATTCAGTATACCAACTAATACTTGATAAAGATTTCACAAAAATATCCTAAAATTAAAATATTTAAAAACAATACACTGCCTGCTTACAGAATGTAGTATTCAGTCATGACCTGTGTACTGCAGTACTGACAGAATCTGACCAATAACCAGTAGCTATTGTAGATAAATTTAGACAATGTTCCAGTTTATTCCACCAAAATTACAATGGCATTTATGTTGACTGATACTAAGATCAGGATTCTTATATAAATCACTTTGTGCTTGAAGTTCAAATGATTTCATACATTTATTGTGCTTGCTCTGAGGGGCAACGACCAAGTAATAAGTAAGGCAAGTTATTTTTCAGTGTTCCAGGTCTGAGCCCTCAAAACCAGTGTAGCTCCACATGACAGAGGTAATTTTACCTTTCTGTATTTATCAATAGTGGCCTGTTTGTCAACTTCTTTAGCCCTTGCACTTTTTCAAACTAGTCCCAAAATGTGACCTCTGCTCCTCATTAAAAGTAAAGCGAGAGCTGCTAATTCGGGCAGAGCAAGATTGTTTTGATCGTCATATCTGCAACCTAAAGTGGATGAAAAAGAGACGTAGAGGTGGCAATCAAAAGAGAGTGGGCATAGCTACAGACAAAGGAAGAAGATACACAGAGAAATAAGATGTTATTGTCTGATGGTTTTATAGCAACTACACTCTTAGAAGCATGCCAACATCTCTGCACATATGAAGGAAGGTTCTATATTTGGTTTGAGTAAGGGATATTATTGGTCTGGTATCGGTATCAGCAGATATCAACATTTCTGCAGATTTTTACTTCTGAGTGGCTGTATGGCGTCACAGGGGTTGCCTCACAGGAGTTTGTATGTTCTCCCCATGCATTCATGGGTTCTCTCCTGGTGCTCCAGCTTCCTTCCACTGCCAAAAACCCCAATGCTCGTTAGATCAATTGGTGACTCTAAATTGGCCGTAGGTGCCTGGTTTCTGTCTGTATATGTCAGTCCTGTGACTGACTGGCGACCAGCCCAGGGTGTACCCCGCCTCTAGCCCAGTGACAGCTGAGATAGGCTCCAGTCCCCCGTGACCCCTAATGGGATAAGGGGTACAGAAAATGGAATGGAATTTACATCCGATATTTTGCCTGTGTATTTCAGCATCGACTGTAAAATTTGTCCATATATACTAATAAATTAGTGGAGTTTTAGGCTGAGCCAACAGACCTATGTCAGCTGAAGTTGTTTTCTTTATTTATCCTTAATACTTATCTTCAAACTATCTTAAAACTTTAAAGTGTTTTTCAGGACTTAAGTTTGTTTCCTTGGTCATTCTCAAACCTTAAAAGTGTGTCCAAAAGGACTGAAATTTCTTGTCCAAAAAGAATATTTAAATACCGCTATCAATATCGGTATCAGCTAAAATGAACCTGTAATTATGGGCACACTGGATATCGGCAAAAATCCAATATTGTGCATCCCTAGTTTAAGTAATGCAGAAGACAAAGGAGTGCTTATTGCTCCCTGCTCTGTGTCTGCTCCACCTGCTGTCACAGTTTAATTTAGTGGTTGGCAAAAATACTTCATTTAGCCTCTTAAGCACCTTCTGAAAATGCACACAATAATGTCAGTTTCTGTTACAGGACGATAGCGAGTAGAGGACAGAGACAGCAATGGCACTTAGTCCTTAAAGTTTTTCTTTATGCCCACAGACTGATGACTGCTTTACAGGACCGTACAGACTAACCCATAAAATAAAAACAAACCACATCCAGAAAAAAAAAAATCATTACCAACATTTATTCCTGGATTATTGATGACGAAAATCATGTTTTTTATTTGGGGTCACCATTATTTTTAGAAAAATCTTAGCTATTTTGCCTTTTAGACTATTAACAGTGTCTCTAATCAAAGTACGTCTCCAGTGGCTCTCTAATGTGCAGGCTGGAAATCACAAAATAACTGGATAAAGCAGTTATGGTGTCCATGAGGCCATTTTTTGTTGCCATGTCACCGAGCAGGTTTCAATAGAGTTTGATTTTCACCGATATCATATTGAAATCTTAAATTCTAGGGTTGTGACAAAACTGAAAATAAACCTTGATAAATCACTCAGCATTAATAAGACTTTCCTTGAAAAACATTCAATAATACCAAAATACTTATTCCAACATATCTGAAATGAAATAAAGCATTTGGAGTTGGTGCTACAACATGCATTTATCATCCTAACTCAAATGCAAACATCAAATATTGCACAGTTCCAGGAGAAAGATGCATTTACTATACAAAACTTTTTCGAAACAGATAATCATCCCAGGTCAAAAATGGAAGGACTGTATGGTCTGATGAGCCACATGCATTTATCCCTTCATGAATTTAAAATGGGGAAATTGACAGAAAGAAATGAAACACTCTGCATTAAGTTGCAGCTTCTGACAGAAGTACACAGAATTAAAGTTTCCAGGCAGACAGGGACGCAGGCAGACAGGTAGTGCAAAGATTGTGTACCTGCCAGCTGGTCGGCAAGGGGGGGTAGTAAAGGGTGGTGGTGGTGAAGGAGGACAGGAAGAGGCGGAGCCAGAGCAGGAGCACTCTTAGCACTGCGGATAAAGGCTGAGGACAGCAGAGAATCCCCCGTAGAACAGCTACGCAGGGCTGAAGAAGTGGGAAGAATAGATAGAAGAGAGACAGAATAAAGGGGAGGAGTATGAGACAGAAGAAGAAAGCAAAGACGGCACCGAGAGAAGGACACATCCGGAGAAAAGATGGTTTGTTGAGGTGAGAGATATGTTGGGGAAAGGAGTGGAAGAAAGGTGGATTATTGGACAGTAGGAATTAAAATAATAAGAGATGCAAAACCAGAAAAAGGTTGGGGGTTAAAGAGAAAATAAACAACAATGGGAATAAAGTAGAGTTTGCAATAGTGCAAGAAGGAAAAGAATAACACAAAGTAACATTATTTGTGAGATAAAGACAAAGCATGGGGAGATCAAATAGGAGAGAGGGCAGTGTAAAAAAGAATAAAGTCCAAGGGTGGATGTAGAGGGACAGAGACGGAGAAGGTGAAGGAGGAGTGAAAGAGGGTTAGTTCTGGAGGAAAGTCCGAGAGACAGTGAGAAGCCGGTGGCAGCTTTTCACCCTGCACAGCTCAAATCTCCTCTTAAGGCATTACACAGGTTATCTACATTGTTCAGTGCTCATCAGATATCATTGAAACTTTCAGTGGCTACAACATAATCTTCAGGTTTGAAAGAGTTGATCGTCAAATATGCAAAAAAAAATTAATAAACATCAGTACAGTGCTCACAATGATTATGCTATATTTTTGTTCAGTCGTAGACTGGAAAAAGTGTTTCTTTTTTGAGTTATTCTTTTGAAGGAGGAACCAGCAATGTATACTATGGCATGGCTTTGATGCAGAAGTACAAATCAGGCTAATAAGGGACCAACATATGAGCACATGAAGATAAAGTATTTCTCTCTTGCTCAGTTTGAGACCAATTAAATTTGGTGCACAACCACACCTGGCCTCAGTGGGCAGCTTACTGTTCTACTTCTTTTAGAACTGTCCTTATTATTATTTTTTTAATACATCTACACACCTTTCAATCCTGTTATTTCAGAATGCTGTTTCATCATTCCAGTTTTTGCCAGTATCAGTTAGCAAAGGTACTCAGATTACAAAATAAACATCTGAATCATAGCATTAGAGTTAGTTATATCTTCTGAGCTGCAATCTGTGTCCAAATTTGGGCTGATTTTCAACAATATGTCTTTATTTGTCTTGTTTATTTAAAATTATACTTATGTCCAAAGCTGAAAACTGTGCACAAGAAACTTCCTAGTGAGGAGGAATGACAGTAAGCATTCCCCATGCATTCCTTTAGCATAAAAGTAGGAGACTTCAGATCATATATGACCGTTTAGAAAAAACTGGAATCTATCACTGAGAAACGCAATGGGGGAAAGGTGTTTCCCACTCTAATTCTCACCACAACAAATCACCTTGAGGAGGGGTACTGACCTACAGTCTTCTGGCGAACAATACTCCTGGCTTTTTCAATGCCTGGCGAACCAGCGGTGGTGGCGCTGCGCTGCCTCATGGCTGCTGCCTGGCCTGGTTGGTCTCTGCTCCAACCTTTGGAGAAGGACCGATCCACAATCTGCCGCTGGCCTTCTGAGCCTATACCTGGAGAAGATTAATCCATTGGGACATGCACAGTTAAACTGTACACACAGCACATCTAAACATTTACCCTTTCATTAATATCCCAATTCTTCTTTGAATGCTGTAATTTTTGCTTTACAATTTATAACCAGACAATAAATTTCTCTGCATTTTTCCTTTCATCTTCTGATATTTACAAAATTTACAGACATTAAATCATTTCAAAATTGACTTTTGAAAATGCTGCTGCCAGGTCTAAAGTCTCCAGGTTTATTGCTAAGCATGTACAGGAAGAAGTCAATGGAAAATTTGCGAATAAGACTAAGTTCTAAAACAATGCCTACACACTCATTAGGAGAGGAATTTTGTAAAGAAATGTAGAAGTGTGGACATTCAGTTCCAATGGCAGGGCATTCATCATAAATCCAATGAAGACTGTAACATTCTCTCAAAGATGACCAACCTTTTCCTTTATGTTTCTTCTGTTTTTGTTCGCTGAGTTTATCCAAAGGGAGCTCGTTCAGATCCACACTGTACAAGTTCCTGGCCAACACCTAAGACAGACATACACACTGATTTAACTCTTATTCTTAAGCTAACACATTGATGAAGACAATAGCAAAACATGTATCTGTCTGACTGTGACTGGTGTTTAAGGCTAAAAGCTTAATAATCAGAAAAATATCTATGAAAAGTTTTGAAGTCACCGGTCCCATTAAGAGAGAACATCCACAGAAACAGAAAAGAAGCCAGAACATCCTTCTTTCAAGGTTTCTTCTACCTTACCAATGAGCATTATAATGTGTTTAACAGTAAACAAATGGAAAAATATACATGTAATCATTTATCTAACATCAGTGAGTCTACACAGTCAGTCTGAAAGTAATCACTGGATAAGTTAATTAAGGTTAAGTACCTTTGTGAGGGTCTCCATGGTGAGTGACCACTCAGTGACCAGTTCATCCCAGCAGGTTAGAGAGGACAGAACTGAGAGGAGGTCGTCCCACAGTTCTCTGCTGATGTAGACGTTAAGATTTCCCTTAATCCAGGCAACTATCAGTGTCTGTACAGTAAGAGATGGAGGAAAAAATGACAGTTGCATTCATGCTAAAACTTTAAGCTAAGTATTTGCCTGCTGAGCAGTGTTAATTTTGTCAACTAAACCTATTCATTGACAGTCTTTTTTTCAAGATTATAACTAGACTAAGACTAACAAAAATAGATCTGTGATGACTAAAACTGACAAAAAGTAAGTTTAGTTTTCGCCAGGATGACTAAAACTAGACTAATATGTAATGTAGTTTTCGTCGAACATTAAAAACCTGTGATATTTTTCTACTGGTGGTAAATCTGTCAAAAAACAATAAATGCTTGGACAAAAAGTAAAGACTAAAATGTGAGAACGTTTTATGGACTAAAACAAGACTAAAAAGTTTTTGAGTTTTTGTCGACTAAAACTAGACTAAAACTAAAAAGGGTAAAAATGACTAAAATGTGACTAAAGTCAGAAGACATTTCATCTAAAGACTAAAACTAAGACTAAAATTAAAAATAGCTGCCAAAATTAACACTGCTGCTGAGACATGCCAGAATCAACTCATTCAGAAAATGACTTCACATAAAAAAATCACAATAACATTTTGTTGAAAGCACAACTGTTTACAAAGATAATTGACTGTGTTTCAAACTGCTAATTTCTAACTACTGAATCAAATACAAGGTTAATAGACAAAAGAAGTAACCCATTAGACAAACTGATCTGTTATCATTAAACATGAGTGAGAAATGCTGGCAAAGTAATAAACAAAGGTAACAGTACTGGCCCTGATTTTCACACCCAGTGCATCTCCAATGTAGCACAACTTTTACAAAATATCTTTTTGATGCAAACTGAATAGAAAATCATCAAACTTTGCATTGAATACACTCTAGTAACTACGTCGAAATGTGAAACCTGTGATCATTTTTGCAGATTCGGCTGATTGTTTTCACACGTTTCTGTTGTTACTTGCTAAATACTGAATTTAACATGAAAAACAGCTTTTAATCGTCAAAGTCTCTCTTTTTTACTGGTGGTCTTTCACTTTGACTGTGTTGGAAAATAAAAAATGTACCCAGTGTTGTAGTTAACTACAGTTAATTCTAAAATTTTAGACCAACACTGTCTCTGAGGAACAGTGTAGATGGTAAGAGGCCTTACAATGCAGTCTGGTGGGGTATTCAGATTACTTTTAAGATGTGAAGAGAAACACCGTAAGTTCTGCAATGTATGTAATAGTTATTTAGTTATTCTTTTTCATAAAAGTCATTCGATGATGAAAAGCAATTTTCCTCTTACCTTCTGTTGCCAAAAAGTCAAAATCCCCAAAGTATCAACAGGATTTGTTTCTCTCCTACTTGATGGCATATAGCAGAAGATACACCTACAGCTGTGTTAGTATGTATTTGTAGCTAGCTGATTTAAGTCAGATGTCAGAAAATACAGGATTTACTTTAAGGAAATATCCTCAATGTTTAGAAATTTTGGGATGAAAGAGACAAGAACAAAAACAAAAGGGTGTTATATAATTTTCATTAAAACAGCTGTGCCTAACACTGCATGCCTCAGACTCCAAGTCTGTTGCCATACTGTTTGCATGGTAAAGAACTATACAGATTATATAAATGTCAGAGACAATTCTTTATCCTTTTATCACTCTAAATGAATTATTACAGAATTATCTGTCTGGTGCCAGTGAGTAAAATACCTAACCTAACATGGTGATTGTGATTTACCTGAAAGAGAGGCCCAGCCAGTCTGCCTGACAGTGTGTTGTTCTTCTTGCCATGAGGCATGATGGATGGAGGTCTCTTCATCACCGACTCTGTCACCCTCAGCAGAACTAATAAGATCTGCTCCCTGTAAACAAATATATTAAAGAACAAGCAAATGAGAAAATATCTTCACCTTCATGATTCTCTTACACTCACACAGCGTTTCATGATGTCTGCCAGTGTTTGCCATCAACTGATCAATTTTGCTGATCAGGTGCCGTGCAGCTTCTTCTTCTTCTTACCATGTCTTCTGGTCCATGGTCTCATGCATGACGAGGCTGCGGTAGATGTTCAGGACTCGCTTGCACATATCAACATGCTCCTCTAAAAGGATTTTGATGTCGTTGGCTGGCTCCAAGAGGAAAACATTTGAGGAGTGGGTGATAAATACCTGAAAAGAAGACACACAATATGGATGTAAAACAGATCAACTATTTCTTAGGGATAACCCAACAACCCTGGGAGTTCAGGAATGTGTATGAAATGAAATACCTGTAGTGTAGTCTGAACTCCAGCATGAACACTGTACTCCAACAATTCACTGTCCACAGCTTTGTTCATTCCCTGAGAAAGAGATTAAATAAGCACACACTTACCATCTAAGCTGAATGGAGATGGAATATATAATTTCATTGACACTGCTTAACACTGATTTTAAGAAGCGCACTTCTTGTTATCACCTTTTGTCTAAAACGGGAATGATCATGACAGATGTCATGTTTTCGAAAATACTTCTATGAAGCAAAACATATTTTTTATACTGGCAATCTAGTAGTCCATGTCCTGTCATAAGTGAAGGCAAATCTTTATTAAACGTTCTTGTCTTATTAGGGGCTAAAGCATCAAAATATAGGGCTTGATTATCATACATGTGCAAAAACAACTGCATGAGGACCAATTTTAACCCCTTCATAAAGAACATTTCATATGCCTTACCTCTAACTTTGGCACTATAAGAACAGACTCTTTTATTAGTCATTCTTCACCTCATCGTCCTTGTCTCCATGCTGAGAGCCTGAATCCAGACTGCCGCCTGAGGCTATGGGGTAGGGGCCCTCTTCTGGCTCTTTCATAAACACTGGCCTGTCCTCCATGGAGATCCACTCCTGATAAACACGGACAACTTTACGCATCGCTGCAGCTTCGCACATGGGTAGTAGAAATGCCTGTATTTGTAGAGACAAGTAGAAATTTTTAGTTCAAAAATTAAAATACAGCCATAGAAGACTGATTTGTTCAAAGAGCTGACCTTAGGATACTGTACTGAAAATGTAAAACATCATTTCTACTTCACCTGTCTAAAGATCTCTGTGATGAAGTTGACATTGGTTCTGGAGCACGTCAGCACCCTCCTCACCACCTCCATGTCAGTCAGCTGCTCTTCATCCATGGAGCAGAGTGAGGAGGAGCTCGGCTCTCTCTCTGTCAGTGTGGAAGTGTTGGAGTGGCTTTGTTCAGGTTCACCCCCAGTCCCTGCACCTCCAGACATCCCCAAGCTGCCTCCCCCTGATCCAGATGAGCCTCCGCTTCCTTCCAGGTGGCTGTCAGACCGAATACCACCTCCAGCACTGTCTTCTGAGCTGCCTGCAGAGCGAGCTGCCAGTCCAGCTGCAGCTCGCTGCAAGGCAGAATCATGCAATGGTCAAACAATAAAATTAGAAAATAGCTAAAATCCTTTCAAAAAGGGTCTCTTTTGCAAATTCTAAGTTGATTGTTCATGTTTTCAGTCTGCTGTCTTTCAATCTCTTTAGGTATTCTGTCCATTAATCTTTTGCAGTTTCTATTTTCAGCACCTGTAGTTGAGAATGATTTTGTCTGGAATTATTACTGTTAGTCTGTATTATGGGAATTTTTCTTATAATAAGCTTGTTGCTCTGACAGCTAGGGGGAATCTGGTAACCAGCTTTTCTGCAGTCAAATTCCCCACGTTAGTAATACTACTGATCATATCTTATCATCATCAAAACCATGTGATTACTATGCTTTAATACCATGGTCAATACTGTCAGGACACCATGCAACAGAAGTTTTATACTGGGGCGAATAGAAAATAATGCCACAGGTATGGAAGTAAGAAGGCTCTCAGGGACTAGGAGACATCACTGTCTCTTTCCTCTGCTATTCTGCATCTTTCTACATGTTTGTGTGGACATGTCTAATTCCTCTAGAGCATAACTCCAACAAGATCATTATTATTACCAATAACATCTCAGTTCTCTGCATCACTGTTTTGTTTCCTACCACCTGCTCTACTTCTCTCTACTTAATGTCAGTGTCTAGCACCCACTGCTGCAGCCCCCCCCCCCGTGGCAACTGTATTTCATCACTGATACTTTCAGCACTATTAAATATAAAAACAATGGAAACTGTATCATTTAAACATGTATTATTGAAAAAGTATCAAAGTATAAAAAAGGGCAGCCTTATTAGCAAATAATCTATGCTAATCCACATTTGGTATGATTTTTATACATTTACTTATTATATGTTCATATTTTAACATGTATGCAAACAAAAAGTGCATCATCAAGATTGCTAATTTGATTTTTTACATTCAAAAAAACTTGGTAATATGATTTCAGTGTGATCTATCAGTACTTTTTGAACATTTTCAGCACATAGTTACAATATTGTGAAATTTCACCAATGCAAAATCTCTATAAACAGCTAACTTGTGGATTATTCCTTAGTTTTTGAGTATTTTCTAAAGCAGGAATTTATTTCATAACTGGAGTAAAAGAAAGTCTAGACACTCAATGCCAAATGTATTTTTTAATGAATGATAGGGTGGAAAATAGTCAAGAATTTACAGACTGCTATAATGAAACAGACCATGCTTTACTGTTGTTCAAGTGAATTTTATCCCTTTCTGTAAACCAGTGGTTCCCAACCTGGGGTCCGGGCACCCCTTGGGGGGTTGCCAGAGATCTCAGGAGGGTGCGCGGGACCCTGTCTGCTCTGACATTGTCAAAAGTAGATGTACATTATTATAGTACAGTATTTTTTGAAAACCATGTTTAGAAACTAATGTATAGAGCCAACCTTAAAGATGAAAAAATGAACAGAATCTGTTCAATTTTATACAAAAACATCGATATTTTCAGATAAACACCTGAATTTTAAAGATTATAAAGTCAAATATATACAAGAAATCAAACTCAGAATTTCAGGGTTTAAAAAGTCAGAAATTTAGTAGAAAAAAACTTTAACTTTTCAAGATTAAAAAGTCATAAATTTTGACACTAGAGATTTAAAAAAATCATGTTTTAATATTTGAAATGACAATATCATAATATAAAAAAAATTACAAGAAAACTGACAACAGCATTTAGATTTTCGATTTTGTAGTCTCAGAAATCTCATGTTTTGGTTCAGGTACATTTACAACTTTAAAGGTATAAAAAAGGAATTTCTTCTTTAAATTAAGAACTTTTTAGACTTAAGAACTGAGAGTTTCTTCTATAAAATTAATAGATCCTCTTCACCGTCATAATAATGGATAGTTCATACATAGATATTTTGTTAAGAACAAATGTTCTTAACAAAAAAAGAAAATTGATGTTTAATTTTTCCAAGTGGGTCCTGGGGGGGGCTTAGTTTTTCTTAGATATGAGGGTGGGGGTCCTGAAGAAAAAAAGGTTGGGAACCACTGCTCTAGACAATGAAATTTAAAGACAATATACCGTAGGACAGCACTGATAATGTAATTTCTTTTAACACGATTGTGTTAACACAAAATCTAGAAAAATGCTTGGCAGTACATTCTTGTATATAAAAAAAACAAACAAAAAAAAACATCCTGCATGTTGAAGAAACTGGTTTTTCATGTTTGGGTTGGCACAAAAATTAAACACGACAGTGCTCTCATCAGCCACTGTTGTCTTCAGCAGTACTGAAAGTTGCTTTTTCTCTAATTTTACTGCAAAGGAGTTGCACTACTAAGATGGGCCATTTACAGTTTGCTGAGGTTACAGAATTAACCACTCTGCTGATTACTCTGCTACTTAATATCAGATTATCTGGCTCCAACTAGCTCTGTGAAGGAACACATGCCTACACCTGGCAGCAATTCCATGTACCCTTTAAGCTATTTCCATATTCAATTACCTCAGAGAGTCCCAATGTCTAATTTACAGGCCCATATTTACCCCCTCAGACATGTTGATGTGATCAAGAAAGAAAACACACTTCCTCCTCTCTATGTGTTACCTGTATGTTCTTTGGGACGCTCTCTCCTTCTGTTCCTGGGATGTGGGTTTGTGCGTTGGGTCGCGGCTCGAGCCAGAAGGAAACCAGCCAGCGGATGAAGATGACCCTGGCCTGAAGGAAACTCTCCTTAGTACAGTACAGTGGTTCACCGGCATCTTGCTCCCTTCGCACGACACTGTAGTACGGCTTAGGACGCATTGGAGGGACATCTGCACAGTGAGAGGTAAACCTTATTTTAAATGATGTAGGGGAACAGTAACATACTGTATGACTTAAAAAAGCTAAAGGGTTAAAAGTAGCAATTAGAGCTCAATTGTTACTGACCCAGTATCGGGCTGTATAGGCTGGTTTCCATGGCGAAGTTGGGAAAGATGTGAGGAAGATAAAACTTCCTAAAGTGACCAAAAAGGAAGTTAAAGCCACGCTCATGGTTCTCTTTACATCGCCACTCGAGAGATTTGGCCTGGTGGACACACAAAGACAAACAAGCTCATGTCACAAAGAGAACAATGCACACAGAAAAGAGGGTCAAGTGGAGAAGAGCACCATTGTTGTGGGGGAAAACGCTAACAGTGTGTGAAGTATGAGTGTGTATGACAGGAGAAGAGGAAACAGGAATTAAATTGTTTTAAAATGTGTATTTAGAGGAGTTAGTCATAATGTACGGGATTAGATGAAATCTGAATTACTGCTGTGTCTTTTGTTTTTAGAACTAGTAACAATGGTGAAGCATCAGAACATTGCAGGAGTGTAATTATGTAGTGTTAGATGTGTTAGTAAGAAATGATTATTGTACCTGGTTTACCATGTATTTGAGTAGCGCTTCTAAAAAGTAAGCTGTCAGGTCTTCCTGGTTCTTGTCACCTGACTGGGGAGGAACCAATGGAGTGATCTCTTCTGGAGTCACCTGAGCTGCAGGGGGCCAAAAAAAAGAGTTATAATATCTGTCACAATGAAAACTTCCAGAGGTGTTGTTTGTCTAACATGGAATTATTTCTAAATGGTGGAAAACATATAACACCAGGCCAAATCAATGTAACTCTACTGTTTATCTGCATGTTTTCATACTAACTCTCTGTTAAACTCAGTGGTGGGTTGATCAAAGTGTCCAGCGTGCGTGGGGTCCCATGGCAAAGTGGAGCTGGAAAGCCAGGAATCAGACAGGCAAACATGCAGAGCTGCTCCCGTTCAGCGTGACTCTGCAGTGCCTGCATCCACAGCAAGAACAAACGCACACCCTCACGACGGATCTAAAAGGTAGAAGAGATGCAAAGAGGGTAGAAGACCATTACAATCTGATTATAATACTTATATATTTTTTTTCAATTTCAGAAGGGATGCATGATGTTGGATTTTTGGCATTATCCCTTATATTGATGCTTCCAAACTCATTCTAGCCAATACTGATACACCATAAACCCTTCATCCTGTTTTATTAAGAACACCAAGCCTCCCCTGTACTAGTATTGACCTGTTAGATCCATTTGTTTTTGAAACAGACATAAATTGAGACAATATCTAATTCTAAAATAAATTATAAATGTCCTCTTCTTAAATATAGACATCCAATATCCTTACACACCAGGTGGACTGTTCTACATATCTACAGCCAGGGATATATTTCCCATCCATCTGGGCCATGTTGGAAGTGGAATTTGGTAAGGGCAGAACCTTCAAAAAAAAAAAAAAACTCCTGAAGGGTGACTCAGTAGGCACACACTGCCGCCAAAGAATAAACTACACCATTGGTTCTTAACTGGTCCAGCCTCAGGGCCCACCAGTTTCTTAAATGACAAATCACAACCAAAATTTCAGAAACTGTTGATAATGGAGCTTTCAGTTGCTAGGACAAATCTGGCAGGTGGTGTTGTGATTGAAAAAGAGTTGGGGCAGTGAATGCTGTAAGATCTATGATGTAACTGTTATATTGCTATCTGTACTAGCATTTGTTTTTATTTTCTCTTCTTTTCGTCCTTGTTATTCGGTTGAAATACG
Organism: Cheilinus undulatus; assembly: GCF_018320785.1. Lineage (NCBI taxonomy): Eukaryota > Metazoa > Chordata > Actinopteri > Labriformes > Labridae > Cheilinus > Cheilinus undulatus. The sequence goes on from NC_054882.1 coordinate 34,785,943, forward strand.
GAGTTATTTATTTATTTTCTATGTATTATAAAGACTTCTTATGAGTTAGATACTGCAGAGAAAGACCCATGGGGAAGGGGAGGGTTTGGGTTTTGAAACTAAGAAGAATAGCTAGTTGCAGGTTTTAATGTTTTTTGTATATTGCTTTTAATTGTCATTATGAATTCATGCAATCTTACTTATATATAAAGATGTATGCCAGCTTTTGTTAAAAATTAATAAAAAGGAAATTGAAAAAAGGAAAAAAAAAAGGTTCAACAAGGCATGCTTATTTTAATGAATAATGCTGCTGTTTAATCTTGTATGGAGCAAAATACATGACCTAAAAGAGAGAGAGTACAAAACTGGCACATTTCACACCCCATTTCCCCACAATTACCGGTAAACTTTTGACCATTCCAGAAGTTGCTTCACTAGAGTGGGAAAAATTGTTTAGTTATTGCATGATTATGAGAGAAATGAGTTGAAATATTGAAAAAATATCTAAATGTATCCATAGCAAATAATAATGTATAGATGCATGTCCATCAAGGACTTGTCATAGGCATTTTGCCTCTTTTTTTCCCAAGACATGCATTTGTGACCCACTGAAAGCAGCTCCATGACCCACTTTTGGGTCCCGACCCACCAGCTGAGAAGCACTGAACTACACAACGCTAGCCCAAGGGGCATCCATTATTATGCCAATTCACAGTTCCTGCCATTTTTGTGGATAAAATGTGTATACAAGAGGCAGCAAGAGGGAAAAAATGACAAGTGTCAAACAAGTGACAAGCTCATTTCTACAGCTTCTTTCTCATTAAATGGCTCTAATTGGTGGGGAGATTCCCTGAGATGATCCTGACAAAGTGTTACCTTATGGAGTGAAGCACTATGGTACATTCGTACATACTGTGGATATGTAGAGCTGTTTATACCATCCGCCATCACTTTGTAAGCTTTACCTGCTGGTACAGATACAGTCAACATTTCATATGAACTCTTTCAAGATCACATGAAAACTTGTTTGTTTTAAAGACAAGAAGAAACCCATGTCTGTAGCCAACTTTTTACACTCTACCTGCTAAGAGGAAACACTCTGTTGTAACTACGCAATGATAAGGAAGTTAACCATGACCAGTTGTTTGATATCACATATGCAGCACACACACATTTCCCTCCTTAATGTCAGATTTTTAACTCAGCTAGCTAAGTGAAAGGATGAAAAGGTAAAGAGTACAAATCTGAGCAGTACCTTTAAAGAGTTCCCAGTGTGTAGCAGCTTCTTGAGGATCAGCCCTAAGAGAGAAAAATGAGACCTTCTGGTTAGTAAAACTTCAACAGAAAGAGTCCCTTAGCTACAGGAAGGAATAATCTTTAATTACACTGTATGATTGAAGGAGATTGTGTAATTAGAGTCAAGTGAATTTTATCCCGAACATGTAAAAGCAACAAAAATGGTCATATACCTTCAGAAGACAAATACAGAATAAATAATGTGTTGAAGAGGAGGTAGAAGTTGCTCAGAAATATGGATTGTAGAATACTACTACATTTTTCACTATCTGAAGACACTTAAGACACTTGAAAGCATTAAAAAGTCTTAAGACAACACACCACAAGGCAACATTTAAGCTGCTTTGAGACACTTCTGGTTCACTGATTAACTTAAACAATGGCAGATATAAAGGGCTGCCAAACTTCAGCAAAACATCTCAAAGAAATTGGTACAGGCCATCAGAATGAAGCCACTGATCCTGCATCATGTGAGAGATGCTAGTTAGAATCCAAATGTTTCCCACATATTTCTGCATTTTAGACATCATGCAGGAGCTGGCCTGAAATTTCGTAATCATTAAAAACAACTGATCACCCAGGTGTCCATATCAATATTGTCTGATCCATTATTTTTGTTTTAAACTGCTTTTATCTTAAAACTTGATATATTGGCCACATTAGGGTCATTACATGAAATGATCCTACAAGAGCAGTAGCACTGAGCAGAACTGGTTGAACTTCATTCAGTAAAAGATGATCTGATATGCTGCACACATGTATATGCAGGACTGTAACATGTGTTTTAGGAATGTAAACAGAGGCTGTGTGTGGTTTTGGGTACGTTACCAATGCTGTGGAACTGCCATCTGCTCTGGATTCTCTCTGGCAGCAACTGGAGAATTTTCTGGGGAGGGAAAAAAGAGTTCCAAACATAGTTTGACATAATTTTTTTACTCTTTTTGTGCTGACTTGAATAGTAATGTGTCTTAATTATTTTCTATTCGGCCTTTCAACTAAAGGTGGGCAACATAACCAGGAATCTACTGTAACTGTTAATAAATAAAGAAGATGATTTCATGTTAGAAAAAAATACCTCTGTATGAGTAAAACCAAGTTTATAAAGAGAGTAATGAGCGATCCATTCCTCATGAACTCGGAATATTGAGAAACCCTACAGTACTTAGTAAAATCTTTAACCATTTCTTTGGTGGACATTTGCTTTGCTCTGACCTGTTTTGAATTCAAAGAGTATGTGGGGCCAAATGAAGGTCAGCAACACACACGATGCCTCTGCTATCTTATCCTGGCTACTCAAAGCACCACCACCCTGTCCTGAGTGCTGCTGAATGCCAGTGGTTTGAGTGAGAGGTCAATACCAGCAGGGGCTAACTGAGTTCATCTACGGAGAGTTGGCTGGTACTGAATAATACACACTTAAGTGATTTAGTAGCACATAATGTTAAAAGCATACATTTATTTGCTTTAATTAGAGGTTTGACATACTTGAAGTTGTAAAAAAAGACAGGGGTAGTAGTAAATTTAAAATTCAGCCAACTGCTGTCTCTGATATGATTGTTTTTTTCTTTACTTCTTTGCAGTCATCTGTCAAATTAAGTATATGATTTCATCTTTTTAAAGTGTTAGTAGTTACAACTCTTGAGATGTCACTGGAACATGTCTTACACACTGCATGTTGTTGATGTTTCCCAAAGAGGGTAAAACACTCCCATACTGCTGACAATTGTTTTAGTAAAATCAATGTTTGACCGAAAGGTGACTAAGACCTTGTCCACACAGAGACAAAAATGATATATTTCTGTTTCGTTTTAGAAATAAACATGGGATCATTTCAGACTGAACCACAGACTGAAATACTGGAGTATATATGCCAAGCCTGTAAGTGGCGCTGTAATGCAGCCAAGAAAATGCACCAAAAAGAGATAAGAAGATTACAGAGAATGCTTATAAAGCTTTTACGCTGTAAGAACCAGAAGATGGCGCCGAACATGAATACTCATGAACGTTGTTGTCCGTAATGATGGTAAAGGAACATCTGATTTTGCTGTAAAAGCCATAATAAGCTCAGTATCTTCTGCAGCTCGAACACAACCCTGTCATCCTCCATTGTTCTTTTGGCTGGACTTGCCCATGAGGTTTTAGTTGGCTATGCTATGCGTGAAAGTAATAGTTTCAAGAAAGATGCCGTTGGTTGTACACAAGGAGACGAAACGGTAAGTGTTTACAGATTTGTTCACTTTGGGACCCGGTTTCAAAAAGTAGCGTTTACAGTCTCCCAAAAGGTCGTTTCTGTGTGGATGAGACGCCGATACGACAAAAAACTTTTGCATATACTCTTGAATCTGTCTCCGTGTGGATGGGACCATGTTCTGCCAAATAAAATACCTCTTCTCTGAATCAACCCTGAGTTGAGAAAGCAGGTTACAGCACTTCGTCACATCTGTTACTACCTCTGATGACAGCTCAGAAGTAGGATCACCTCATCTCCCCTTAACCGCACTGTAAGGTTCATAGTGAAAGCTAAATGTCACGTAGGCGTAAATATCACAGCTTTAAACGGTACTGTGAAAGGGGCTACTATATTATTGGACAGATGGACAGATGGACCGATGTCGACTGTGGTTGATGCGTCAAATTTATTCATACATGGGCTGTACAATCAATGCAATTTAATCTTTATTACAATGTAATGATTCATAATAAACTTAATGCAAAAGTCTGAATTTGTTACAGTCAATAAGATAAATTATTTTAAGAAAAAAATCATTGTTTTCTCACTCTACATGTCTTTATTTCAAATGCTCTCACACTATTTTCATGCTGATAGATGCTAACTTTTAACTACCCTCATAGTAATTTATACAAACTTAGAGTAGCAAATTCTTTGATTGGATTCATGAGAAACATGTTGCAAAAAGCTAAGGCTAAGGCGTATACATATTGCTTAGTATTCCTTTATCTAGCACCCTTTGAACCAATGTAACAATATGAAAAACAGTATTGTGCATCACAATTTTTTTCTTAACTCAAAAATGAGCAAATCTGGCTTGAAGGATTTATTTGTTAACTACCAATATTTAAATGTATTTGTAACAACTTGTTGTATTTTTGCATTCAGCAATACATGGTGTACCCAATTTTAAAAAATATATTGTAATTAGGGCTGGGCAGTTGATCGAAAATGAGATTAAATCACAATATGGCCGCAATTTTCAAATCGCAAAGGATGCAATATTTCTTTGACCTGAAATTTGTGTCAACAGTGCAGTATTAAATATTTTTTGCAGCAGAGATGCTATGCATGACATATCATGCAATCATTTAAGTGTCAGGTTCTTTTAGAATAGTCATTTTTGCATTTTTTTTCTTATTAAATGTGAGAATTACAAAACCCCTTCAATTCAACAATTACATCCAATTTGCAATACAAGTCCAAACCATCATACTCAGATATTTTTAGCCCTTGTTTCGGAATAAAAGAGTTAAGGAATAATTGCATATCAGATCGCAATATTGGAGAAAAAAAATTGCAATTCGTTTATTGTCCAAAATTGTTCAGCCCTATGCAATGTTTTTCAGCCTTAGTCTCTACTAATAACAATCCATTACCTCAAAAATGAAGAGGATTGAGTCCAGCTCCTCCCTCTGTGACTTGTGACCTGAAATAAAAGACAAAAAAACAATAATAAATAAGGCCAAACTATGTCACAATTCAGTATTTATACCATTGCAATCTATATAAGGGTTTTCCTTCACTTTGGCAGCGAATCAAACTTACCTTTTTGCTTGAGGCTGACCTCAATTGTGACAAAGTTCTCAAAGAAGACATAATAGATATGGGAATAGTTCAAGTCGAAGAACTGCTTTAACTCTGCAGGCTCTGCATTTTCTGGATAAAGACAGACAGAGAAAAACTGAATTAAAAATATGTTAAGACTTTGACAAAATGACAGAAGACATATCTATAAAAACATCAGAGCAGTGGGAGAGGACTTCACTGTGTGAGTTTTTAAAATGAACACTTCAACTGTTTGTAGCACTTCTCTATTTTTAGTTTGAGCGCATCTATAACAAGAAAAGAAATGTGTTGTGAAGGCACACAGCTCTGACCTTTCATCACAGGAAGTATATTTAAGTAATGTCCCCACACTGCAACATCTGACTTCTTTATATAAGCAGTAAACCAACAGAAGTCAGTTTAAGCCCCAGACACAGCAAAAGACACACTCTCTGACTGCTTTATTACACATGTTCATCTGCTCACTGATGAAAATATCTAATCAGTCAATCACATGGCCAGTGTATTTAGCTATGTAGACATGGTCAAGACATCAGCTGAAGTTCAAACTGAGCATCAGAATGGGGAAGAAAGCTGTAGTGACTTTGAATGTGCCAGGCCGGCTGGTCTCAAGCTGCGGATGTACAAGAATTTTCATGTACTACTGAGGATGGTCTGAAAAAGATAAACTATCCAGTCAGCGGCAGTTCTCTGGGGAAAATGCCTTGTTAATGGCAGAGATCAGAGAAGAATTGTCAGACTAGCTGGAGCTGATAAAAGACAACAATAACAGATAACCAGGTGTTACAACTGAGGTATGCGCAGGGCATCTCCAAATCCACAACACCAGCATACAGCAGCAGAAGACCACGCTGGGTGCCTTTCCTATCAGCTCTGAACAGTTAACCGAGGATACAGTTCACAAAGGCTCGCCAAAACAGGACAATAGAAGATAAGAGAACGATGATTTCTGCTGTTACACTGAAATGGTAAGGTCAGAAACTGGAGTAAACATGACATCCTACCAGACCACAAACAACCACGGCACATTCAAAGTCACCCAAACCACATTCCTTCCTCATTTTGATGCTTGGTTTGTACTTCAGCTGATCATCATATCTACATTCCCAGATGCAAATGTCAGCATCAAAACTGAAGGAAAATAAATGAGCACATTTAACATAATACACACAACTGGCACAGGTAGCCACACACACACACACACACACATAGAAGAGCCTCTGGTGATAGCCTCTGGGTTTGTTTATATGAAATCTGAAAGCTGAACTCTGCCACACACACACACACACACACACACACACACACACTGAGGGCGTCTGTGTTCAGGCCATAGTGGTTGCCCTTGTAAGGTCTTGGTGTAACTGAGGGGTTTTCTCTTTTTCTCTGAAGCCTCATTTTTAACATTTTTTCTACACTGACTGCTTGTGCCATCCCCAAAGAGGACAAACTCTGCACACAAACTAACACAATATGAACTACCGTCACAAATCTTGACAAAAAATGGTAGATAATATTCAGCACAGTGTAATAAAGAAGCTAAATGGTGGCAAGTGTCATATTGCAGTGCTTAACTTGATCAGTTTTATTGCTTTAGACCTCATATGTTTCAGTCCACACTGACCACAATGACATTTACTTCCTCTTCCACTATATCATAGTCAACAGTGTGAACCTGTTTTTAAAAAGCACCTACTTCACTCTTAGGTTTCAACAATGGTGTGGTTGAAACCTAACACATTTACTGTATGTAAAAACATATACGTTTAGAAATGTGTGCTGATCAGTAACCCTGACCAGCAGACTCCGTCCCCGTGTTTTTTTGACAGCTATTTTTAATTTTAGTCCATGACTTGGCCTTTAGATTAGTATCTTTTAGTTTGACTCACATTTTAGTCAATTCTACCCTTTATAGTTTCAGTCGATGAAAAATCAAAAACATTTTAGTCTAGTCTTAGGGCTGGGCAATTAATCGAAATCTAGATTAAATCGCAATATGTCCTTTAATTTTCAAATTGCAGCTAGTACAATATTTCTTTGACCTGAAATTTGTTTCAAAATACCATTTTAAGACTTTTTTGAGGCAGAAGATAGGTTTGCAAGTGCAATTTTTTTCTAGAAAAATTTGCAAAAAGTCCTACTTTCCTTGTTTCTGTGTATGTTTATCTTATTAAAAATCATAAAGACATAAAATCTTTCCTTCGATGCAAAAATTCCTACTCAAATCGCATTTTCTTTGTTGAGAAATACATAAAATGAGGAACTCATAAAATATCTGCATATCAAATTGCAATCGCAATATTTGGGGGGAAACAAATGACAATTGGATTATTTTTCTAAAATGTTCAGCCCTGGTTTTAGTCCATAAAAAGTCCTCACATTTTAGTCTTTACTTTTAGTCCAAGCATTTTTTCTATTGCCTAAATCTGGACCAAGTCACAGTGGTGTTCTATGCACCGTCCCAAACCTGGTCTCTGCTTTCTACAGCTGAGAGGCATTTTGACAGATTTACCTACAGTGTAGAAATATCATGGATTCTGAACATTCGGAGAAAACTAAATAACATTTAAGTCAACTTTAAGTCATCTTGATGAAAATCTACACTTACTTTTAGTCAGTTTTAACCATCAAAGATCTATTTTTGGCTAGTCTTAGTCTAGTCTTTCTCATGGAAAAAAAGGCTGTCGACTTACATTTTTAGTCAAAGTTTCAGTTGACAAAATTAACACTGCTCCAGCCCAACTCCTTGGTTGAAACTACTCTCAGTACTTAACACAATAAAGTCTAGAAAAAAAATTATAAACAGTAATTCAGACACTGATCTATGTTCATTACATGCATGTGTGTTCATGCATCTACGTGTATGTATATCTCATTATTTGTGGGTAGAAAGAAAATGAATTTTGAATACTTGTGTAAGATTTTGTATGCATGTTTATTAAATCGATGGTCATTCTGTTTTTCTACTGCTATACTTTGCTAAGGTTGACTGTTTTATTATACTGGATGATGTCCAGTGTGTATTATTGAGTCAATGTTGGACCCTAGGAAAAAGCCAATGTTTATGATTGTGCTAATGGGCATCCTAGCAAAGAAAGAAAGAACTGTTTGCTTTTTCTGTACCAGATTAAAATGCACTATACCAGCTGAGGGTTTTCAAATGTTCACGATTTCATGCAAATTTAAAACCATATGATTTAAAAACAATAACATCTTTGTTGTTTTAATGATGGCTAGAATTTTAAAAAGGCCACAGACTTGAAGATACATCTGTTTCATAAGTATGAAAGAATTAAATAAATAAATCATATATCAGAGAAGCAAACAAAAGCATTAGCAACATTTCAGGACAGACACTTTGGCTTATGTTTTTGTGCGGTTAAGACAATGTGTAATAGTCGGCCTGAAATGTTTGATGAATCAGAACAAGGAATTATCTTACATTGGATACTTTGGATGCCTATTTTTGTTAACATGGCATAAAATCCAGTAGATATTGTCTATTTTTTAATTGCATTTAACTTTGCAAAGTAGATTGATGGGCCATTCCATGTCTGTCATTAGGCAGATTCATTTTACAAAGCTTTAATCTGAAAAATTTGTGCCAGGTCTGTAAATAAATGGACTAATTAGCATCAATTGAGTAGAATAAGGTGGTAGCGGTTGGGTATCATTTGGGTTTTTTCCAATACTGGTACTAAATCGATACTTTTTATATGGTGCAGACACTTAAACAGCGCCTGAATTGATATTTTTGAGGGGAAAAACGTGTCGAACGTCAGCAGGAGAATTACAGCTGTCTGGCTATCATACATGATGACGGTTTTCGTTACTCATCCCTAGTGGTAGCTATAGGTGGGGTGGAGTTTTACTGGAAGCTGGCCGACAGAGGCAAAAGGTGAAGTGACTACATCGGATGTAGCTATAGCAGCAAGTTTATTAGAACTGGACAACATTCCTTTTATGAAAAGTGTCTTATGTTTTGTTGCTCTCTTTGGCCTGTAATGAATGTGAATCATAGAACATTCATCCAATCATCCCTTAAAGTTTTTTGAACAGGTTCCCAAACAATGACTGTGGGCTGTTTCCCAGATGGATGGGAAGTTATCCCATGCAGCAGTTAAATCAAACAGTCTACCTGGTGTGTCAGGTTGATTAGTACCATAATGTCATTTAAAGTTATGGTACCAGGGATGCCATGGCCTTGCTGTTGGTTCACCCCATGTGGCTCTCCAAGCAGATGATAAAGGTTCAGAGAGGAGGATCAGGGGAGGATGGCGGAGCTGTCTTCCTGGTGGGGAGGGCCAACCGAACCTTTGGGTGGTGCTAACTCCCCACATGACATCATGAGGGGAAAATCTAAGAATGGCTTGTTTCAGCAGAAATTTTCTTAAAGATGGACGGGGGGGGGGGGGCTCTGGTTCTTGGGGGCACATATTTTTGTAAGAAAAGCCAGAAAATGTGTGTTTTGCACAATATGTCCCCTTTAAAGTTACTCTTGATTATTCTTTAGTTTTTGTATACTTCAAAACTGTAATTAATTCTTCTAATTAAACAACAGTTTTGCAGGGTGGATCCCCAACACAATCCTGACAAAGTGCTTGAAATAAAAACAAAAAACATTTTCTTTTTCTAAGGTCAAGGTGGACTAGCTGTATTTCAGACTAAAAACTTCAGCTAAGGTAGGTCAGATTGTTCTCTTTAAAACTCCACAAATTCAATGCTTCAGCTTATACAGTAAAGCCTTATGGTACATTCTACCAACATATAAAATTCCACATCTGCCAATGCAAGTAATTTACTTCTTAATTTTTAATCTGAAAACTCTGATATTAGGCTGATAATATCATGCATCTCTAGAAAAACTGAGGTGGGGGAAACATTTGGTTTTTCTCAGGCAGCAAGAGCAGGGCTAAACATGTCTTTGGGTAGTTACTTAATAACCTGATTGCATCAAAGGGATTGCAAAGTGATGAAATTGCTTCTTGTTGAACCATTCTGTCAGATCAGGTATGATGCGGTATTACAAAAGTAAAAGAAAATTACACAACACTCTTAGTGCACAACCCATTTCCTAAAAAGTCCAAAATAACGATTCCTGAGGATGGCTGCATAACCAGCATGTGCATAACAGACAAGTATATTTCAATGTTGAGTGCACTCTCAGCCTGAATATTGTCTTTCAGTACTGGTCATCTAGCACACACATGCATTTTCTTTGAGCTCTGATCAGGCACCAAGATCTTTGAACCTGGGTTTCTTTTGTTTTGCTAGCTGAGAATTCCTTCTTAAACAATATGCCTGCAAGTGTGTTTGTGTCTGTGATTGTTATCAAGGTCTTGTGTTCCCAATAGGGCCAAGAACGGGGCACACCCCTCTCTCCCCATCCTGCGCATACATACACACAGTCCAGAAGCTCTTACAATAGAAACAGGAAGTTGAGCTACTGTATACTGACAAGGAGAGGAAATAGTAGAGGTTGTTTCCCTCTCCGGTCAGTGTGTGTTGAGTTGTGGGTGTGTCCTAACAGAGCCAGTGTGTGTCAGTGAAAAACACACACAGCACAGGCATTACTTCATTTATTTATACTCCTCACACTGCCACTCTCCTTATTCTCCCACTCGTTTGACGTGATGCTGGATAACACATGCGAAGTAAAATAACACTCAGCACCTCTCACACACCAGGTCTTTGTCCAGCTCTCAGACACACCCCTGGAGAAATCACAACAGCCTGACTAACACAGGAGGATCACAGTGACTACATATGATGCAGTCATCTTCATAAACAGTAGTAAAGACTTGCCACCATAATGCCAACGTTGCAGAGATCCAGGGATGAAAAATAATTATTCAAAAAGAAAATCTGACAAGTGACCATAACAAAACTGCCAGTTAGACTCATTTTAAACACCATTATACTGGACAGAGTGGACAGTGGACACATGACTTTCTAAAAACATGGACTTTTACCAGTACACACAGTCACCCTTAATGTCCCTATTAACTGGTAAAAGGCAGAAACTTTAAAGATGTACAAATTAGGTACAATTATAATCAAACGCTTCATAACAAACTACAAGTAAGAAGCCGAATTCTTTAATGGATATTAAAAATCTTAAATGATTATAACACTGTATATCAAAAGACTGGATGGCCCCTTACACACAACGCAAGTTTTAATATTGTGATTTTCGAGGTGAGTTTGGTGTGGCATTCCCTATGCACAGATTGGTACACAGACGCTAACCTGTTAACTGCTTAATAAATGTTAACTTACCTATGACTATTCTGAGATGTTTTAACCTCGTCAACACGTCCTTCTTTGGGTCCAACACTTTCTGTGTTGATTTTTTAACGTCCCCATGAGGCTTTTTGGAGAACATTCCTGGGGTAAGAGACACACGAATGCGATGGTAGACAGCAAGGAAGAGCTAGCTGTGTAGCCACTTCAACAGATTCAGCTATGGTTAATCTTCAAACTACAACGAAAAAAACCGTTGCTCCTGGATCATCAATTCTGCTAATGAGCACCCCTCCGCAACAGCGCAGAGTGTATCAAAGGGGCAGCTAACGCCGTGGAGGGCGCATTGTGTTTAAACCGAGAAAAATCCGAAAAACGTATCGGGGCAAAGCATCCATCCATCGCACCTCCCTTCCACAACAGCCCGCAGCCTGAAGGCTAAAGTAGCTGGTTAGCTAGCTCCGCCGTTCACTTAGAAAACATCATGGCGGAGGAGGGAGGAGGGAAAACAAAATAATGGATACCAGAGAAATTCAACAGCAAAATTGTACGACAAGCAAAACTTTATTGAACTTCATCACGAATGACTTTATAACTTCACAATGTCTGGATGCTGACAAAAACAGAGTCCCAAATTCAATGATGATTAAGTTTAGACAACATAACCACAATTCCGCCTGAAGCTGCATTACTGAATTCTGGGTAATGAAGTTTAAGACTGGTTGTTGGACCTTGAGTGAAGCCGTAGTAGCGATCGGGAGAACTACATTTCCCTAGGAAACTCATAGCGCCGTGTTGAGATTTGTTTTTAGCCTAGCTGAGATACACGAGTGTAACTGTTAGCCAGGGAATTGCTTTTTTTTTTTTGCTTTCTTTCCACAAAAGAACCCCATATTGTGAGTACTAGCTTTGTTTTGTCGCCTCTTTTTCCGTATATCTGTTAAAATATTGCTAATATAGCTGGCTATTAAGCCATTGTAGGTTGCTAGCGCTCTACGTAGTGCTAACAAGGTATGGTGTTTGTTAATGTTAGTGTGTTTTTATCGTTTGGGGTGAATTAATTTGAATACAAAACAATAGATTTCATAGTCAGCTAAATTGATTCTAACAAGAATTTCAATAAATACAATAAGTTGGAGAAAATAAATACGAGTTTGCCGTGGTTTGCAAGGGTACCTCGTGACGTAACATGATATTTTTCACAATATTTAAAGAAGAATCGTAATAATCTACTCTCCAAATGTAGAAGAAAAACTTCCAAGAATTATTTGTTCAAATGCAATATTTATTCCACAAGATGATCCCTGGAATTCCGCTGGAATTTCAGAAATACGGCTTTAAAAACGGCAATATCCAATCCACCCGTTTGCCTATATGCCTACATATCTAATCTAAAAAGTGAAAACATGACTGTTATTTAACATCAATTTCTAGCATATATTCATGCAGTTATGATTTCTCTTGCAGATCAAAATAAGTTAAAATAATAACTGTGCATTTTGAACTTAGACAACTGAAAAATGTTTTTGGTGTTCAAACACTTACAGTGACCCCTAATGGAAATAGAGTAAGAATGAATAAAATTGGTTACTTAATACATTGTAGAAAGTGTCTCCACTATGTTATGCCCCACCCTATGATCTCATGGAATTAAAAAGCCCATCACAGGCCCAGATGAACCCCCAGAAAAACACAGATGAAGCAATTAAATGAATGGAACAATATGTAAAGACAAACAACTACAAAGCAATGTGGCAGTACTCAAACTACCAAAGCCTGACACTGTCTTTCTATGTAGCACTACCAGTCTGAAGTTGACTTGCCACCATGCCGGTGCACCGTGACCGTGAGAAGAAGGAAAGCACTGCAGAGGATATGGAGGTAGAGGAGCAGGAACAGGAGGCATCCAGCTCAGAGGAGGAGGATTCTGACACCTCCTCTGTCTCTGAGGATGGAGATACCTCGGGTGAGAAATCCTCTAACTATAGGAATTGCTGTCATAATGTTATCACAGTATATCCTTTTCCCCTTAGTACATTTAAACTTTGAATTTTAATGTTTTTGTGTTTCTCCATAATGTTTCAGAAATGGATGAAGAGGATTGTGAGCGGAGGAGGATGGAGTGTCTTGATGAAATGTCCAACTTAGAGAAACAGTTCACAGAACTCAAAGACCAGTAAGACTGAAATGCAATGTTTTCATTTTCATTAAATTTTAAGTGTGGAATAGATATGAAATAAAAATTGGATCTGGCTTTACCTATGTCTTATTTGTGCTCAGGCTGTATCGTGAGCGTCTCAGCCAAGTGAACAGCAAGCTAGCAGAGGTGGAGGCCGGCCGTGCAGCAGAATATCTGGAGCCTTTGGCTGTGCTGCTGGAAAACATGCAGGTCCGCACCAAGGTGGCAGGTAACTTCAACACATAGACACATAAGCAATGAGTCTTTTATGCTCTGGTCCCCTGTGCACCTATATGTGTTTTCTTCTGACAGGTATCTACAGAGAACTGTGTCTGGAGTCTGTGAAGAACAAGTATGAGTGTGAGACCCAAGCAGCATGCCAGCACTGGGAGGTCAGACACACTCAAATATTGTGCTTTTATACTCTTGATGACCTTCATTGACACAGTGCATTTCAGCAAATTTTACTGGAGAGCTGCTTGATATGAATCATTTAATTTTCAGGGGGGTCAAATTTCCAATTGGGAATATTAAAATCAGTGACAGCGTAAATATTCACCTCCTTCAAGTCAGCGTTTAGTAGATGCACCTTTGGCTGCAATCACAGCACTGAGTCTGTGAAGTATGGCCGTTCACCTGCAGGCTTTAATACATATTTTCCCCCAATCACTGGAGATGTCTTATGCTGGCAAAAAAAAAAAACTAACTTCCAGTGTGCAATTTTAGGGCTAAACCCAAAGTAAACACTCAGGGTTGTTGCATAGATGAAAGCACAGAACCACACTTTTATCGCTTTCAGTTTTCAAGGAAATATTTCTGAGGTAAATAATTTTTCTTGGCAGTCCTTTGCTCTAGGAGTCTGTGAGGCTCCAGACATTTATTTGAACTTAGGGACATTACTGCTGCTAATGTATGTATGTACTTGACTCTAGTTGTGTTGTGAGTTGTTTTGGGTAATATTGTAGTTGTAACCATTAGTGTGTGTCTGCAGAGTGAGAAGTTGCTGCTGTTTGACACCGTACAGAGTGAACTGGAGGAGAAAATAAGACGGCTGGAGGAAGACAGACACAGCATAGATATTACATCAGGTAATGCTCTCAGACAACAGTGATTACTCAATAGTGTCATGCACGCATTCTTATTACAGTTAGAAAACACACAAAAGTACCTATGTACATGTTAGTCACACATCCTGTCTTTCTCTCCTTTTCTCTATTAGAGTTATGGAATGATGAGCTATCAGGAAGGAAGAAGAGGAGAGACGTATTTAGTCCAGATAAGAAGAAGAGACGACCTTCAGTGGTGTCTGATATCCTTCTACTATTTCCATGTGCATTGATAGTAAATGCAAATCTTAATGGCTGGAATATTTTTATTTTGTTTGTGTGTAAGGCACTTTGTAGATTGTTTTGTATGAAAAGGGCTATACAAATAAAGATTGATTATTATTATTTATGTTCCAGCTTGCTTTTCATATCACAGTCCTTAACCACGCTCACGTCCATATATTGTTTACATGCTGCCTGACCTGGACATCCTTGAGGACTGGACAGCAATCAGAAAGGTGTGTAAAGGTGTCTGCTGAGTTTGATGGGATTTTTTTTTCCCCAGGTCTGTACTGCAAAGCAAGATTTATGGTTAGCAAAGTAATATCAGGCTAAACCCTGGAGCCCTTTTTATATTGTCAGTTCAGTTTTTTGTAAGTAACATTCATCATCTTTAGTAATGACAGATTCCTTCTAACAATGACTAATCTAAGCACAAAAGCCCCCAGTTATTTTCAGAAGTAAGTACAGCTAATGGTACTTGTTTGGGCATCCTCTAACACAGTAGTAGTTCTCAACATGGGGTTGGTTGCAAGACTCTGAGAGGGGGTCGCCAGATGCCTTAAAAAAAACTACAAATATTTTTTAAATGATTTAAAAAATGTATATTTTACCCATCTTTGTGAAAATACATGCATACATTTAGTTAAATATAAAATAAAAACATGATAATTTGGTGAGATTTATGCTAAAATCAGAGTAGTCAAAAAGCAGTAAAAAGTCAGTCTGCACACAAATTTGGCTGGGACCCTGACAAATCCAGATAATGGGCTCCTGACAAACCCAGATAATGGCCCCCTCCCAGCTGTGATTTATTGATTATATAAATACATGTGTGCTGTATCAGTAGCATTGGTGCTAGCATACTGAATAACTTTTGCCTCGTTTTGGAGCTGAAAAGTTTGTCAAACCTTTAATGATTTCCAATCAATGTATAAATGTATTTATTTGTTCCACTTTTTGACAGCTTTTCTGACCCAAGTTTGCAACTATAATTTGCCACCATTGATCAGTTTTTTTCACAACTTGGACTCTTTAAACCTCTTTTTACCCACTTTTACCATTTTCCACTTATTTTGCCAAATTTCACCTGTTTTTTATCACTTTATTCCACCACTTGTTTCCTTTTTCTACACATTTTGACACAAGGTCATTTTTTGTCCATTTTAAACCCTTGAAACCATTTTTTTCTACCTGTTTTTTTTTCTAAACCAATTCTTGCCCTTTCCCACTTATTGTTGGCTCTGTTGATCCAGATTGGCCACTATTAAACCCTTTTTACAGCTTTTTCACCCATTTTGACCATATTTCACTATTTGTTATGCCTATTTTTGCCTATTTCTATACCTAATTTTGCCAGTTTAACCCACTCTTTTTCAACTTCAAAATCCAATTTCACCAAATTGGGAAATTTTGTTGTTGCCATCCATTTCTCCCACTTTCAAATGCCCTTTACCCATTTTTTTTCCCACTTTTACCACTTCAGCACATTTTCACCACCTTTTCCATCATTTTTACCATGTTTAACCCATTTTAATTCTGTTTTAAGAAAAGGGATTTAATAAAAAAAAAAAGATCTTGCTTTGGTAATAGTGGTTTTTATTCAGGTTAAATATAAAATATATCACAGCTTAACTCTGTAATAGACCATGTATTTGCTGACCTCCATGGGACCCCAGGTTGGCTGGGCCCCAGAGAGCTTCCCCCTTTATCCCCCTCTATTGGCCGCTTTGTCAGCACATGCATATTCTTGAATTCAGCTAGCTTCAGGTACAGTGGGAGTCCCCTGTCTCTAGCACCTTTTTTTGGGGGGTCGCGGACTGAAAAGGTTGAGAACCCTTGCTCTAACAAACATTTATGTGCATGTTGTCCTACAGGCCGTGGCAACGCTGGGTCCACACAGAGGGAAGGTCGACTCTGACAGTCCAGTGTTCCCCTTCAGACCAGACAGAAACAGATCTATTCTCAACTGCTGAGGAACACACACACACTAAGATATATTCACACATATACATACAGTTACAGTTTGAAGGTATGCTCAAAAGTATGTTCACACCAAACGCACAGTATAAACAAATATTTACATGACAGAAATAGTTGCACTTCTGCAACTACTAAAATGCACACAGCTGATTTTTAGTCTGAAACTCTGCATTCCAACTCCCCCTCTACCAGACACCAGTCAGTAAGCTGCCTCCAGTGCCAACAGGAAATAAAAACTCACTGGTTTGAATCCCTAAAAGGGGCAAACAGGAATTTAAAATGATATCCACTGTTTGTTTCCTGTACTTTTGTTCAGACTTGCATATTTTTATATGGGATTTTATTACCTGGAAAGGATGTTTTTACAAGCCTTTTTCAAGATTTCCATTTCAACTTATAGTTTTAAGCAATATGAAATACCATTTAGACCATTTTTGTTTAAAGTTGTGCTTTCAAGCTACAATAGCCACTGAAACAACATAGAAGTGTTACTTATGCAACATAAAGAAACCATTCAGTTATTATTAATAATCTGGTATAGCTGCAACGTTCTTGTTTTACACATCTACCTCTTCTCTCTGTCGCCCACTCTTTAAAGTTAAATAACGTCTGCATTACTTTCAGTGAATATGAACATGCTTTCATCCTTCATGCAGCCTGAAAAGAGTTAATGTTGTTTGTGAGTATTGATTGTATATATGACTGTGATTTTGACTGTCATGTGAGGAGTAAGCCCGCCCCCAGGTTTGGTTGGCCCTCCCCACTTGGAAGAAAGTTCTGCCCTCCTCTCTTGTTCCTCCTCTCAGCTGCCAGCTGAGAGGAGGAACATCCATGAAGCCACGATCATCCATGAAGCCATGTCCATTTCCTGAGTGGGGTGGGGTTAGGGGCGGAGTCAGACAGGTCATCAACATTTAAAGACAGAAGCAACTCGTTCTAAGCAGGGCTGAAATGGAAAAGATTTTTTAGACGGAAAAAATACGATACTGGAGTGTTTTTTCAGAAACAAACTTCACAGGCATGTTTTTGGGGACCTCTGAGACCAATATAAATGTGTCTTAAAGGGGTAAAATATGTGACCTTTAATTTTTTGAAAGCCTGCTGTGATTTTAATTCATTTTACAGATAGGAAATGAACCATATTTTTCTGTCTTCATCCCAACATTGACATATATAAACATTATCCAGTGTGAATAAAAGTTGATGAAAAAGCTTGCATTTCATACTGGGGTTTTTATAAACAAGAGGCTTTTTGAAGACAAAGGTGGAATAAATGCTGAATATTAAAATCGTATTTTTAAAATGATTATTCTGAATATTGTGGTACATTTGTGTTTTTCTTTTGGATAATGTTGCTGTTTTTTACAATTAAAAGTTTGTCAGGATTACTTTGTGTGGCGTGTTCTTTTAAGCAGAGGTGATGCTGACGGCCAGGCAGAGATGAGCGTATTTATAGTTTACATTAAAGTTGATGTGCTGCAATGAGAATGAAATATTTATCAGCTTTCCATTACAGCATTTACAGAGTGTTTTACAGGGCCTAATCTTACAATCTATTATCTACAACTCCATGTCACGATACTGACCACAGAGAGAATTTAGTGGAGAAAATCGTTAGTAGATCAGTTCTTAACTGGTGGGTTGGGAGCCAAAAGTGGATTATGAATCAGCCTGTCTGCTTTTTCTTTAAGCATTTGTTCAAGATGTTTGTTCATCATGTTTTTTTATTCTTTCTACAGTCTATGGCTGAAACTAAGCAATACTATACAGTCTAGCGTCATGTTATAATGTAAACATTTCATTTTGTTCTTAGAATGTGTTTTGGGCCATTAAAAGATGGACTGTGGGCCGCATTTGGCCCCCGGGCCAGAATTGGACAACCCTGTCCTATATCATTCGACTTTTGATCAACACTGCAATACATCATAAAGTTCAGTCCTGGTCCAGTGTACCAAGAAATCCCATGTGACTTTAATTTTTGCTGCTCAAAAAGAGGAATTTATTTTTCTCAGCTCAGGTCTTAAGAAGCCAAATTATATTTTCAAAAGTGTGTAGGAACTCTACAAACAAGCAGGCATGGTCACATTAAAACTGCGTGCAATGCTGCTGGAGTACCAGGAGAGAATCCTTGATGCATGGAGTGAAGATGCAGTATGGCACAGAAAGGCCCTGTCTGACTGGAATTTGAAGCAGGAAAATATTATTATGACTATTACTGGTAGTAGTGTTATTATTACTACATCCATTTATAGCATACTGACCAAGCAGTGGGATTTTTTTGGGATTATGTGTGTTGCCCAAAAGTACAAGTGATTATAGGAACTTTGAATAAAAGCACCAACTTTCTGGTTGGAATACTACCAACTCCCCCACTGCTCCACAGCAGTCCCAGTTATATCAATAGTCATAATAATTATCATTAAACATGAGTAGATTCAAATGTTTTTTTAAAATGTGTTCACGGATAAAAAGAAATCTTCAAATAAAAGCAAAAAACCTTGGCCAGTTGGTTTCATAACAGCCTGTTCTTCCTGTTTCCAATACAAGGAAAAACAACTCCTAATGACTCGCTCTCTAGAGACTCAAGAGGCTGTTACAAGCTTCTCCTCTGAAGATAGAGCCAAATGTTCGTCTTTTCAGCTGGCATGTTGCCCTAAGTTTTCAGCCATGGTCTCCATGATGACAACAAAATACTCAAGTCTACAGAAACGCTGGTAAAATTCTGTAGTGATTCTCCTTGCAGTGATTTTGAGAATTATTAATGTTTATGATTTGGACAGAAGGTGCGAGTGGCAGCAGCTTCCGGGCTTTGCCTTTTTGATCAACATGCATGCCATTTACTTCCTCTCCAGATGCCCCACAAACTCTGAATCCATTATCCCCTATTACACTGATCATCAACTGGTGGCCGGAGGGCCATATCAGGCCCCACAAAGCTTCCTGTCTGATCCCAAGAAGATCATTAAATTCAGAAAAGGAGGAAAGAAGATGTTCTGGTTTAAAGAGTATCTTTTGGTTTTAAATGTCTGCAGCTTTTAAATCCACCCCAAAAAACAATTGATATTGAAATAGTTTTAGACAACATTTGATCTGTTTTTACTGAAATTCACTTGTCAGCCCATCCATCCATTTTCAAACCGCTTATCCCGTTGGGATTCACAGGGGTGCTGGAGCCTATCACAGCTGTCATGGGGCGAGAGGCAGGACTGGTCGCCAGTCAATCGCAGGGCTGACATATAGAGACAGACAATCAGGCACACTCACACCTACAGCCAATTTAGAGTCACCAGTTAACCAACAAGCATGTTTTGGGTGGTGGGAGGAAGTCAGAGTACCCAGAGAGAACCCACACATGCACAGGGAGACCATGCAAACTCCACACAGAAAGGCCCTGAACAGGAAGCAAACCAACGACCTTCTTACTGTGAGACAACAGTGCTAACCCCTGCGCTGCCATGCAAAAATTGTTAGATAAAGTAGTGAAAAGGGGCCCAAGAGTGGCAAAAATGGGTTGTGGAGTGACAAAAAGGGGCAAAATGGCAGTTAAAGTGGTGAAAGACAAAAAAGGTAGCAAAAGTATCAAAAGAATTGGTTAAAAAATAGCAGAAGTAGATGAAAGAGTGGCACAAAGGGGATAAAACAAGCAGAAAAAGTGACTTAAAAGGGGTTAAAGAATGGCAATAATTGGGTTAGAGAGGCAAAAAGTATCAAAAATGGGTTAAAAGAGGCAAAAATATAGCAAAATTAGCCTGGCAACTTACTGAAAGGTAGTTACAGAGTAGCTCTCTGTACAAGGCAATAATTGGCAGAAAAGTTGCCCAAAGGAGTTAATAAGTGGCAAAATGGGCGAAAAGTGCCAAAAATGATCAAAAATGGGTTTACAGTGACATAAGATGTTGCAGGAATTGCTGAAGGAAGTAGTGAAAAGGGGTCAAAAAGTGTCAAAAATGGGTTAATATTAGAGTTAAACCACAATTGTTGAGGGCCCACTCCCTGGGGTGCTTTTAGGGGCCCAGCCTATTCCATGGGAAGGCCTGTGTCCTTGTGGCCTGCTGTGTCATAGGTATTAGGGACAGAGCTCACTGGTAATGTCTAAAATAGCCTGCATTTGTAAGAAAATGCAAATACTAATAAAATAATATGTTAATCAGACCAAAACATTTATTCAATTTTTGTTTATTTAAAAGTCTGGCCCCCAGAGTCTCTGTCAAGACTAAACCTGGCCCTTGTGCAAATGTACTTAATAACCTTATTATGTCTCAAATGTCTAAGTATGCTATGCTCAGTTCAGCTCCTCTCTACTATTATAATGTAATATAAACAACTGTCACTTCCAATGATGAATGTATTTGGTGAAACAGAAAGGTTAAACTCATCTCACAGCAGATTTTGCTTACATATTCCCTGTGGTTGGATAAATGATTGCCATTTGTATGTTTGGTGTAATCAGCCAGTGTGAAGTTATGCAATTTGTCACGGTCAGGAAAAAGTAAAGTACAGGTCTGCTATTCTGTAAGTGCCAGATGCTTTTACAGAAAACAGTCATTGAAAAAATTACTGCAAAGAATAAAGGTGTTAAACAGAAGAGGAGTCCTTATCTGTCCATGGGTGCAAACAGTAATATTACACAAGTGCTACTTACATTAAAGAATATCAAGATGTGAAAAAATACAGTCACTGAAAATTTTAAAGACTTTATTCATCTATTAATAATATTTTTTTTTTTTTTTTACAAAAATCCACATGGGTGTCATCCGGCTTTAAAAAGAGCCTCTATTCCAGTCAGTCCATTAAATTCAGTGATCAGTGACTGCCACAATGAGTCACAGCTTGGTTCTACAATAGACTAGCAGCTGCTATAATCCACTTTTTTCAAACCTAGGCCATATGCAAGTCATTGAAACATGATCAAAAGCATTGTTTACTTCCTTTTTTGGAAAGATCTTTCCTAATGAAGGCAAAAGTCCTGCAAATCCACAGAGGCCACTGAAATTCAGGTCTGCCACTTAAAATATACAATTTGTTAAGACTTTTTCACTTGACCTTCAAGTCATATTTTCTTCAAAATATTCCTCAGTTCAAGAACAAGTCTGTTAATAAATAGGCAAAACAAGAAATGGTGAACACGATGAGGTCTAGTCAAATCCAGGTCCACAACATGCGCAACAGCTAAATTTAAAATAATGGTGAAAATAACAAATGTGCTTTTATTATAAAAAATCAAAAATTAAGCCTAAAAGGATGCTTTTTTGTCCCCGACAGCCCTCTCATTCATTACGATTTCTCTTTCCGTGCCATCAGGATGAAATGTAAGTAAAACACTCCAGTCTCTTCCACATGC
This sequence comes from Cheilinus undulatus, assembly GCF_018320785.1. Classification (NCBI taxonomy): domain Eukaryota; kingdom Metazoa; phylum Chordata; class Actinopteri; order Labriformes; family Labridae; genus Cheilinus; species Cheilinus undulatus. Next base: position 34,808,085 of record NC_054882.1, read on the forward strand.
TCACACACATCATCTCCACATGTAACCTAAGAGCCATTGAAAACGGATTCTGGTGTATGCGGCTAAAACTCCCGCACACCAAAGTTCAGTTTCAGCTGCTGCATTCATGATACTGCTGTCACTGTGACTCCACCACAATGGACTGCTGCACAGAGAATGGAGCTGGATGATGAAAGGGACAAACGACAGTACCAGAAAAAAAAGAACGAGAAGGCAGGATAAGGAGAGGCAGTAAATAGAGGATAAAGACCAGGTAGCAGCAGAGGGAGGACAACAAAGAGGACTGGCAGTTTGCCTGCACTTCACTGAAGACATACTCCTGGTTAACAAGATGTTAAGAGTAATGAGAATGGGAACCAGCAACCTGCGCAGCCATCCATCACACAATGGCCATTTCAATGGCCATTTTTAACCAGAATGTTTATTTTCAAGGAAACTAGTCAGGCTCAGATGGCGTCTTCAGGGGAGGGTGTGTGCTCCTCTGGTGACTGGCTGTGTGGTGGAGAGGGGAGAGGCTGTCGAGGAAGAGGAGGACCCATTGAAGGAGGTGGATGGATATCGGACAAAGGCGGCCGCATTGGGGGAGCTTGATGAGGATGAGGAGGAAGAGGTCCACCATGAGGAAAGCGGGGAGGGTACATCATTCCTGGAGGTGGAGGGGCCCACACTGAAAGAGATGGGAAGAGAATGACAGGTAAAACTATAGTACCATTCAGGAATAATACAGCTCTGAAAATCTGAAGGATGACTGCTCACTAGGTCTCATGGGAGGGATCCCAGGGCCCCTGGGAGGGTAAAAATCTGGTGGTGGTGGTCCATAGGGGGCTCTGCGAGGAAAGGGGCCATCCCCAGGGCCCATTGGGATCCCAGGAGGGGGCGGGCCACCCATCCTTGGATCAGCTTCAGGGGGAGTCCTTCTATCGCCAGTGCCAGACTTTTCACACAGGTACAGAAGATGATAAAATGTTACAAGCACAAGACTACAGAACCTCAAACAAATAAGCCACTAATATAAAAAACATTAAAGCATACTTTGATATGTGTCTCACCTCTCTGGGATCCTGATCACCAGGTCCAAAACTGTTTTCTCTAAATGGGCCATCTGCATGAAAATTAAAACAAGAATACAGGAAGTGAATGACCATGAATTTGGCAGTGTTTTTTTTTCCTGGAGTCTAAATTCTGATTTATTACATTTCAACAAACCAAATATATGTTTTGAAAATTTCCGGCAGCAAGAGTTAGCTTTCAGTTACTAAAGAAAACTTGTGATTTTCAAGACATCAAAACTGGAGCAGTACTAGCACGAGGGACATCATAAAACACCAGAGGAGGCACGTTTAATATTTATGTGACAACAGCATACCAGCCCATAAAATTGTTTCCTTAGCTGGATAAAGAGCTTATTACTTGTTTTCTTAATTTCTGCACAAAACAAGGCTATGAGAGCCAAATGCACCAGCTGTGCTTAAATTAAGTCAGCCTATGTCCAACATTGGCCTTAGCTGTGACCATGGACTTCAGTCGACAATGATGTTTCTCAAATGGGGTGGCAAAGCACACTGATGTGAATAAGGATAGCCTACTACTACAACTTAACCAACGATAACATGTTACATGTAACATGAGCTATTTTGTAAGGATATGGATATGTTGTGCCTTAAGATTCTGGCTCGATCTTAGGTGTGCCTTGGACAAAAAAAATGGTTGAAAACTATTGATTTACACCAACTGCACCACGCTTAATCAAGAACTGCTGTGGCTGTGTATGATCTTATGCACAGAGCAATGGGGGGGTCTTAAGAAACACACTACCATGCTGTCAAACTATTGAAAGAACTGGATAACACAAACCAAAAGAAAGAATTATCATTTTTTTTGTAGAGCTAAAGAAAGCTTGTGAAGGCTAGGGCTGAATGATTTGCAAAAATGATCTAATTGTGATTTTTTTTCCCAAATATTGCAATTGCGATTTAATATGCAATTATTCTTGGGTTAATCTTATGTATTTTTTGACAAATTCAAGCAATTGATAATTACATAAATAAGACCATGTGTATTGAAAACAATGAAATTATTTCTGAAGCAACTGATCCATAGTAGCGTGAATCTGAATACAGGGGTGCAACAAGCTTTAAGCTATAAAGGAGGCAGCTGGGGTGGGGGAGGTGAGGGTGGCTCCCAGCTGATCACAGCTGGGGTTTGACTTTCATGAGGGAACACTCGACTTCATCAGTTTTAGATAGAATGAGCTAACTATTTTTGCTTGTATTGCAAATGTGATGTCATTTGCTTTGATAAACGGCATTATCATTTTTATGTAACTCATTTTGATTAAGAAAAACATACATATAACACAAAAAAGAGGATTTTTGTAAACCATTATAAAAAACTGGCACTTGAATGTTTGCATAATGTGAATAAAATCTCTGCCATTGCAAAAAAATAGATTTATTAAACTGCTATTTTGACACATTTCAAGTTAAAGAAATATTACAACTTCTGCGATTTGAAAATTTCAGCAGGCCATATTGCGATTTAATCTAATTTACAATTAACTGCCCAGCCCACATAAGGCCCAGCCTACTGGTGTCTGATTAATTCTGATCATGTGTTGTTTCAAAACACCCCTCAGACTTGCAATGCTCCACTGTCTCTAATTTTGTCTTTTTAACTAACTATACTCCCACATTGTCTTTTTTTTTTTTTTTTTTACTAAAGAGAGTATCGTCGTTTTTTTAAATGGATTCATCTGACATAATGAAAGGAAAGGGTTTTTTTTTTTGGCACACACACTCAGTAATCAGCACCTTCAGGGTGGAGTAAGCGCTGCATTTCCTCTTTGACACATGCCAGTTTTAAATTATTCAAACAGCTCTTCTTCTAAAATGAAGCCATAGGCATAAATCCAGCTGGTGTGTCATGTCCACGCTGTACCAAAATCTCATTTTGTTTTATAAAAGTGGCTCTCAACTGGTCTAGCCTCAGGACCCACCAATACCTTTGATGACAAATCCCAACCCAAATTTCCAAAGATTTTCAACAATACACATTTGGTAAATAAAATTGTTGCACTAAAAATCTTTGATGGAACAGATTTTATGACAGGAACAAGAAAAAGGACAAAACTGGTATGTTTTAAACCCCCTTTTCCCCTTGATAACATGTAAATTTTAGCCAATTTTCCATCAATCTTGAGAAATTACTTCATTAACATGGTAAAAGCAGCTCTTTTATTGCAAGAAAATGAAATAAATGAGTTGAAAGATTGATAAAACATTTAAAATCAGCCATTATCATTAAAAAAAAGAGTAAAATAAACAGTAAAGTTTCATGTTCTTCATTGACTTTTGCCACCATTTTTTCTAGACACACATTGGCGACCCACTGAAAACTGCTCCGTGACCCACTTTTGGGTCCTTACCCTTCAGTTAAGAACCACTGTTTTATAAGAAGAGCCAAACTGCCATTACTGATGCATGAGTGTCTTCAGCAGTTTACTTAAAATTAGAAACGTTTAAGTTGATCAGAAATTCTTCCATGTGTAGGGTAATGTAACTTAAGCATTTAAGAAAAAAATTTTGAACTTCAAAGCACAAGAGAAACTCTCAGAAGAGGACTGATAAACTCCTGTGCTTGAGTATTACAGCACTATTAGCAGCTATACAACTTGCACTGACTCACCAGCCATCTCTGCAGGATGATAAGGCCCTGGGGGGAGACCCCTGGGAGGGAGAACTCCTGGTGGAAACGGTCCAGAAGCAGGGAAAGGGCCCAGAGCTCCTGGAGGAGGTGGAGGTCTCCTGTAAATTGGAGCTCCTGGTTCAGGAAACATATAGCCTAAGAAACACAGGAAGACAAATACGTGATAATATGTGAAGTTCAATCAACAGCTGATGTGATAAATTATACGATAAAAACATTACAGTACTGAACAGACAGCTACTTCAGTGTCCAAACTCATGTTCGCATGCACAGTCAAAATGCATTTAGCATGCTCATACGCAGGATGTAACTTTGACTGATGAGTTGTGCAGCACAGGTGTAACTTAGGACCATAACGATGGCTACAGGACCTGCATAGTACATGACATGACACGACTCCTAGTCATGCAACAGAATCATAATTAATGTCATTCGCCACACCTGTGCATTGAGTGGTATACATCAAAGTTTTAGTGTGCACAAAGTACCACAATGCTTATCAAACACACAGATCATTATTGGTCTCTAAGAACATACACATCTGGGCAGAAGAAGATTGGATGTTATACACATGTATGAATAATATTGACTATGCATTGCTCTCCTTTTTGCTTTAATATGTTAACATTACATCTTTGTATTTAAATGATAAGCAAGGGAAAAAGAGACAAGATGGCAAAGGTGACAACCCACTTTCATAGCTCTCTCTTGTGAGTGGCTTAAATCTTAAGTCCATCAACTCAGCAATTTCTAAAAACTAAGACCTGTTATTATGAAAAACAGTTGCTTCAACTTTCCCAGAACCAAGGGGTAAGTGCTGAAGCTTTTTACTCTTCAACACTTACCTGCCTAGTCTTTATTTTAACTGAGTGGAGTTATTTTGTTTACATGGTCTTCACAGCAATCCTATATTTGTTTTGTAGCATGTGGTCTGTTCAAAATGTGGGACTTGACCGATTCCTCTCCACTGCTTTCTCTTTGTCTCACAAACTTACACAGTCACATACAAACCTGGAGGTCCTGGGTGCCCAGGTGGGGGTCCTGGGTGTCCAGGTGGGGGCCCCCTGCGATCTCTCTCCCATGTAGGGGAGATCGAACCACTGTCTGAATGAGGACCTCCACTCCGCTCCATGTCCCCTTGGCCACCTGGGGGCTCCACTGGGCCACGAGGGACTAGAGAGGGAAGAATTGGAGGAAAGTACCACAGAGGAGGAGTAGTAAGAGGGAAAGAGGGGTGTAAGAGGAGGTAAAAGATGTTACGAAAATGAGAGGTAGAGTTGGGAGAGGGAAAGAAACCATTTGAAATTCGAAATATCAGACAATTAGATCGGAAGGAGATGGCAAGAGAGAGAGAGAGAGAGAGAGAGAGAGAAAGAGAAGAGCAAAAGTATAATATCAAACATAAATAAACTGAAAGAGTGATGACAAATCGTTACATTGTGCTCTATTTTTAGACCAACAGCATGCAGGCATTCACACCGTGCAACTACAGTGCTGATCATGCTGCAGCCAGCTGCTATTCTTAAACATGATGCAAGTGTTCATTGACATGACTTATGAGACCCAGTTATCAAATGCACTGTATGCAAAATAGGATTCAAGTTATGAAAAGCCTATGTGTGCCCAATCTTTGAGATACAGACCATGCTTTATAACAATGATAATAGAGGATGTGGTTGTTCTGAATAAACTCAACTAGTCTCTAAAAAACAAAGGGGTTAAGGAAATGAAAATCAGTAAAACAATAATATCTGTCTGTAGTGACTGTATCATGAAGGTTGTGACTCTGTGTGTTCATACCTCTGGGAGACAGTCGAGCAGGCGGCCCGTCCATTAATGTTGGCGGTGATAGGAAAGCTCTGGTTTCAGACGCAGGTCGACCCAGTGGTGATGGGCCGTAAGGTGACCTTTCAGCTGTGTAGAGAATTAATAAGTACATGCTGAAATGAGGAAATCGGTTGTCAGCTGTTTCAAGTCTAGGATCTATAAGCCACTGAATGTATTCTGTGTTTTTTGGTTTGCGTGTTTTTGTGCCAACCTCTGAAAGGCAGGGGTCTAGCCAAGTTGTCCAGGGCGTAGGGATCTTTGTCCAGGGTGTCAAGTTTAAACTGTGTATCTGTCAGCCTAAAAGCAAACACACCTTAGGTCAACATATGACAAAGACGGTACCACAAACAATAATATTATATGCTTACTGACCAAATCAAAACTTTTTTATTATCCAGTTTACTGAGGCAAACAGATAATTTTTTCTAAACAAGAAGTTTGTGAGTCCAAATTAAGCCTTTAAACCCTACTGTATCATATTTCATACACACTTTTGTGAGAACTCTGTTTAATCAACAGGATCAATAATTTCCTTAGTAACCTTTTGTGTACAATCTGATAAATCATAAAAAATGAATTATCAATTGCCAAAAATGTCTAATGCACTAAATCTGATAAAAAAAATATCTGACACTTTATGGGAATTTTTCTTTTTTTGGATTTCGATAGAAGGATAAATAAAGACCTCACTTCCAAAAATTTGAAGTTTTTGGCTATTATTTGAGGTTTCAGGCTTTAAAGGGTTAAATCGCTTATCTAAAGGGAAAATCCAAGGCTTTTATTATGGGCCCTACATTTCTTTCCACAGTATTTTTTTTTGGTGAAAGGAAAAAAATGTTCTATTATAATTACCAACCACATATAGATTATAAGGACTAAAATTTGATCTTTTGTGGTTGCTGAACTACAATCAAAAACACATCAACACGTGTTCATTTGAGGTTTAATGTGAATATGTATAACTTAAAAAGATACCCCCAGTTTTAAACCCCAGTTTAAAACAACTGAATTTCCTCTCAAGCCCGGCGGACACTGTGCGAATTTCCTCTGATTCAGCTAAAGCCATGAATTTGGAGGTACACGACTCACTTGGAAGTCGCACCGTCTTGTGTCAATCATGAACATGGGGACACGATGGCTGATCACAGCCTGATCACAGTCCGGGCAGCTTCTCTTGACTGGTCGGACGGATTTCTGACATGTTTGATATTTTGGTCATAGGACTCCAGACAATCCCACAGTGAGAGCAGCACCACAAGCACAGTCCGCAACTTTGAAGTATTTTTTCCTTTGTAAACTGCCTGACAGCATCTTAAATCATCATGACAACAGCAGGAATGACTTTCTAATGCATCTTATCCCTGCTATGACAAAGGAAATAAACAAGCAGAAAATATTCCTACTCATGGACCTGCAGTTGACATGCAAGGTGATGCCGTTTGTGTGTGTGATAGGAGAGAGTGAGCGGGAGAGAGGATATGACTGAATACAACTTTAACCTCAGTGTGTGAGACTTTTTTTTTTTAAAGGAAACTCCACAGTCGGTCCAACTTCACTCAAAGTGTGAGCACCTAAATAGTAAGCAATGGTTGGGTGTCATAAGTGATCCAGTCCAGTATGAGCCGACATTCTGGCATGACTGTCTTAGAGTCAGCTTGAAATCGCACAGTGTAAGCCCGGCTTTAGGCACAATACCAAGTAAACTGTTTGCTTACTTCTGTCTGAGGAGGGCGTTCTCTCTCCTGATGTCTGCAAGCTCTCTCTCTGCTGCTCGGGATGCCAGCTGGGAAATAAAGCCAAGATCAGTGACATAAAATAAGCAAAAATGATCAGAGAAAGTCAAAACCAGTAAGCCTAAAAGCATTGTGAAGACAATTACGCAATATTATTTTATAATATAATTTTGTACTGAACACTGTTACTCCTGTGATTTAGTCATGGCCCAAATGCTGCAAGTCTAGTGAACCCAACGTTCTACTACACTCTATTGTTGCTCATAGTTAGTAGATGTGAATAAAAATAACTCAACTCCTCCTTCCATTACTCATGGAATCCCTCTTGTCCAGTCAGATTGCTAAGTTATAACAAACCTTGGACTAATAATGTTTTCACAGTTTAAGAGACCTAGTGTGCACTGCATTGACAAGAATGAAAAACCACACTTTCACAAACTGACATGTATATTTCTCTCAATATATCTCATATTTCTCAAATACTATGGATGGATTTTGACTAACCCAGTTATTGTGAGCCTTCTTTTCATGTGCTGATATTTGAGTCTGGTAAGATTGTTTGGTTTTTTCCAGCTCTTCCTCCATCTCCTCAGCTCGTTGTCTACAGAAAAAGGGAAAGCACTGTCGTTCAGGCTGTGTTTCTACACATATGATGCTGACTTAAATTACACACGTTTATAAAAGTACACTTAAGAAGAGACATATACCTATAGTTGTTGAGTTCTTCCATGGCCAGGGCAATGTTTTTGTCTGCTTTGTTTAACCTCTCTTCCTTCTGCATGCGGTCCTTTTCCTCCACTGTCAGCATTCTGCAAGCACACACAGTAATCAGTATCTCAGACAGCTAATACAGTTAAACATCTCTGTACAGGTATCCGTGTCTTTACCTGTGCAGCTTCAGCTCATTCTCCTGGTACATTTCTGTCATGATGTTGAGTTTCTGTTGTAATCTTTGCACCTAAACACATAATAAGAGATGCACATTAAGAGGAATTACCTAAAATCGAAGGAAATTAGGCTAAGACTTTCATAGTGGAGGCCACCTACTTGGTCTGAGTAGTGCTCAGAGTCTGATTGCAGGGATAATTTTTCCTTCTCCAGTTCCTTAATGCTCACTGGAGTGAAAAAAATAATACCAATGATATTTACATCTCTATATAATTTGAATAAAACCTCTCAAAAATCACCTATTTATGCACTACAAAGTTTCCATACATAATTGTTGCTTTTTAAAAAAATAACTCCAGACTGGTTTACTCACCTTGCAGGTCTTCTTTAGCTTTGATTTCATCATTCAGTTTGGCAAATGCTCTGTCTTTGTCTTCATCCACTGATTTGAGGTCTGCATTCAGCTAAATGAAAAATACAAACACGTCATAGAAGTAGACACAGAATAGTGTCAGTAAAAATCCGGCCTTCCAGAATCCCTTTTATTAAGATATTTTCAAGTCACAAATTTGTCCACCATAACTTTCCTCAACTACCAACTGATTCTCTCATCAACACAATTCTGTCTTACCCCTCAGGCCGTGGATTCATCTCAGCTGTGACAAAATTACTTTTATCAGCTTTGCCCTGTTTAATTATTAGGAATACCTGGGAAAAAGTGCTTGGCACTACCTTTTTGAATTAGTGGTGGCAAAAAGCTCTGAAAGGGTCAACGCTACTGCTCCTTGTGCTAGTCTGACACTGATAAAGTTTAAGGTTCTACACAAGACGCATCTTTCCAAAGTCAAACTAAACAAATTATTTAACACAGGTGTTGTATGTGATAGATGCTCTATTTCTCCCGCTAATCACACACACACACACACACACACACGTTTTTCTCTTGTCTGAACCTAAACTCATTCTGGTCCAACTTGTATGATACATTATCAAAGACCCTTACACGACCTGTGGCTCCCAGCCGCTTAATCTCCATTTTTGGTTTTCCTAAGGATTTTGCTTGTTTTCTAATCAGAGAAAGGATTATTATTGCTTTTACTTCCCTTCATTGAAGGGACTGAATACCTCCATCTCCTAATTCTTGTTTGGGGGATCTAATGTCTTTCCTTTATTTAGAGCAGATAAAGTACAGCATTAGAGGTTGCTCTGATAATTTTAACAAGATTTGGGGTAGTGTTCTTAATATTATTTAACTATTTCAATGTTATTTTATTATTATATTTACTTTTTAGTATTTTTGGAAACGTTTTCATATCATGGGAGGGGGGGTCAATCTGTTTGGTTGGTTTGCATGTGTGTTTGTATAATAACGCAAAACTGGGTAATATGTGTAGTGTTATGGATACATGTGATGCTGATAACCCAATAAAGACACTTTTTAAAAGAAAAAAAAAAAGAAAAAAGAAACGTGTCAGTAATGTTTCATTTGAATTAATCTAGGTTTGAGTTCCACAGGGAGTATCTTACTATTTATGGAAAGATCTTTCAAGTCTTTGCATCACTATAACTGCACACTTGTTTAAGTGACATACCTTAGCAGCATAGATAAGTTTCTGGACCTTCTGGAGATGGCCTGGGGTTTCTGTTCTGTCTCCTTTCCCATTTTCACCTCCTTTCCCCGCTGTACCATTCGATGTATCCTTCTCTCCTTCATCATAACCCTCTTCCTCTAAGTCTGAATCCCAAGCTTTCATTCGGAGCAGCCGATCTGTCAGTGACTGTGAGAAAACAAGTATTTGATACACAGCTCATTCCAATCAACAAGAAGATATTTAACTGCATTTTTAAATTAAAGATGACATTTTACATCAGTTTGCAATCAAATTCTGTTGAAGTAATTGAGTTCCATTCATTATCTAAAACACAGCTCAAAATTTAATAAGGGATGCCCAATATTATCAGCAAAGTATTAGTATCAGCAGATAGATATAAACATTTCTGAATGTTTTATCATAACATTTCACCTTCTAAGGTGAAGCATTAAGTTTGTGGAGTTTAAAGTAGAATCAACAGATCAAATCTACCTCAGCTTAAGTTTTTTTCTTCATCCTTAAACTCTGAAATGTGTTCTAGGGGCTGGAGTTTCAGGTCTGAGCTACAGTAAGTTTATGTATTTGCACTTGAAAAGAGTTTGTTTTTTGTTGTTTAAAGCAATTTCCAAGGATCATCTACGTGAACCACCCAGCAAACTTGTTTTCCAAATAGGAGAATTAATTCTAATTTAAAAGTATGGGTTCCATTAAAAGGGTCAGATTTTTATTTTGTGCACTACAAAGCTAAGTGTCTGTCATCAGGTTGTTACAGTGCTGTTTGTAGCTCTGAAAAAGGCAGAAAAAGCTTGGTAATGTTTTTCCCGTTACTCCATCTCAATATGTAAAAAGGAATAGATTTTCAATTATTGTAGATTTAAATGTTTTTTATCTTATTTGATGTCTTTTTCTAAAAGAGACTGTCACAATAAGAGTAATGGGCAAATTCTAGGAAAGGGGAGACTGTAGTGCAGCTGTCCTCTTTAACCATAAAAAGAAGATTATCAGTAACAGTACTGGTATCCGATAAAACTAGTTTCAAAATATCAGCATATCCAATTGCTATTAAAATTCAATTTTGTCCATTCCTACATTAAAAACACAGTAACTTTGAGTAGCTTGGTAATAAAAAATGTTATTATTACCCATATTCGCTCATCTTTGTTAGTCACATCCTGCAGCATCCCACTGTGGGCAACCTTACATCTGCTTATTTCTGCCTCCAACTCGCCGACTCTTTCTGCCCATCCCTCCACCTGCTGCCTCAACTACAGAAAGAAAGGAAAAACATTAAATCAAAGTGCAGGAAAAAAAGGGATCATATTTTGGCAATTCTGAGTACAAGACTCATTAAAAGCATAAATATGATGCTGTGTGTCACTTGCTGCCATGTACAGTAACTGCAGGTGTTTATGTGCATGTTCAGTGTCCTACCTGTGCATTGCTCTCCTGTAACAGCGTGTTCTCTTCTCCAGCTGTTTCCAGATTCCTTTGTAGTCTTTCACTATTCATACTGTACACTTTCAGAGTAGTTTGTGCCTGAAGAGCAACAAGCAGCAATATTGACTCATGTTACACAAAGGGAGTGGGCAGGAAAGGACAAGAGAAAAGAAAAAAAAGAAAAGTTGAAGTTAAAACTTCAGATTTTTAAATAATGGAGGATGCACCTGTTCTTCTTGTGACTGGAGGTCTTTGGCTTCGTCTTCAAATGTTTTCATGCTTTCCTCAAGCACAGCTATCTGAAAGGATAAATTAGAACAAAGTCTATAACAAACAATTGCTTCTCGAATGATAGCTAACTAGATCTTGACCATGTGATACTTCTTATAATGAGTGTTACTCCTACCCTTCTTTCCTGCTCTTTTCTGTGTTCTCTCTGCTGATCCAGCTGATCCTTCAGTTGTTCAAGATCCCTCTCCATATCATTTTTAGCATGTCCTAACTGTCTAGCTTTGGCCTAAAGGAGCAAGTGAAAAAACAATAAATCTCCTCAAATGGCAAAAAAAGGGGGGATGAATGTAGAGAATAAAACAATAAAACAAAAACAGTCATTATTTTCAAGTTTTAATTCTTGGTAATGACAATAATTTAGTTTCAAAACATAAAAAAACACTGACTGAAGTTATATCAAAGGAACAACCCATTACTTTCAGCAACATTTTTTGGAAAACTGTATAGATAGAAGCCTGATTTTTAGTATGACATTTACAAATAGCCCTGTAACTCTTTTTCTTGCTGCCCTACCTCCAGTTGTTCTGTTTTTTGAGTTTGGGCCAAAACACCACTGTCTCTCAGTGAGGTCTCCAGGTCATCATACTGCAAATGACACAAAATAAAGAAACACATCACATGCAAATGAAAGAAAAGTCATCAAAGTCAAGACAAACATACAACTCATTTAGTGTTTATATTACATCCATAATTGTCTGCAATTAATTTCACACCTCAAACTAAATGCATCAGAAATCATCTGAATCAGAAGTTTTCACTCCATAAAAACAAAACATATGGCATGAATTTGGTAGCAGCTTCATATTCCAAGTGTTGCAAGTGTCCAAACAGCAATCATTCAGCATTAACTTGTGTACCAACCTCTTGTTGACATTTACTGAGAGTCTCAAGAACTTTACACTTCTCATCTAGCAGCTGTGAAACCTGCTCAGCCATCCAATGCTCTTTACCTGAGAACAGAAAGTACAATTTTCAAAACGCATCAGAAGGATTTTCTTAAATATGTACAGTATGCATGATGGGTGACTTGGTAAATTAAAGCTGGTTTTATTTTTCTAAGTTACAAAGATGTTAAATAAAAGAATATGCAATGGGGCACAGATGGCCTAGCTTTTGGGTCATGCTCCATGTACGTAAGCGGCCCAGGTTTAAGTCCGGTCTGCAGCTCATTTCCTGCAGATCTTGCCCTCAATCTCTCATCCCCGCTTCCAGCTCTATCCACTATACAGGCATAAAAAGCCCCAAAACGTATATCTTACAAAAACAGAATAAATATAAATGAATAAAAGAATATGTAACGGTACTTACTTCGATACAACCGGCTTTTTACCTGTAAAGACATGAGACAATTAGAGTGAGTATTTATCATTAGAAAACAGTGATAATGTTAGCCCAGCTCAGATCAGAAGATTCACAACGCAAGAAGACCAATTTAATGCACTGCTGGGGACAGTTTCTCAATTCAGGTCAACTAGCTTTGTTTCCTCCAATTCAGTTTGTCAACAGCTGAACATAAGGCATGTTCTGTGTCTCCAGAACAGGGAAAAAAAGGGGCACACTTAAACGCTCCAACTTCTTAAGCTGCATGACCAACAGAGACTTACAAGAAAACTGAGGAGTCAGCACTCAAAAAATATCCTTTCAGGTTATTTTATTTCTGGGTCAGGTGGTTTTAGACACAAGCAACACGTTTCGACAAGCAGTTTTCTTTAGCGTTGTGAACAGATGTAAGTTGTATATATTTTGTTCTTCTGCTCTTTGTTCCGCTTGTCAAAAAGTGCTCATTGTATCTAATACCACCTGAACCAGTGATATAACAACTGATTCTTCAGTTTTCATGTCATGTGTCTCAAGAGCCAATCAGTGCCTTCGACCCCAGTGTGTGAAATGGGACACATCAGCTATAGGATACAGTATACGTGCGCAGTGTTATTAGTCATTCCCCTGAGGAAAAACCGTTTCAGTGGTGAATATATGCCCAGCTTATTAGAGGTGGTATGAATTCCCCCTGAATGATGAAACTGCTTCAGGCATGATCAGGACAAACTGACCAGAGTTGGGATACCTACAAGTCAGGCAAAAAAAAAAGTGGAGGTGGAAACTCAAGCTTAGAGAGACATTGCTCCGGAAAAGATGCAATGTCTTCTTTGTTGAAGTGAGTCACGTCAATTGACAGGCTTTCAAAAGTGGCAGAGTAGCCTGGTGCAAAGCAGATGCCATTTTCAACTTTTTAAATCTTTGGTCTGAACTGGGCTTGGATAAAAAAAAAAAAAAAAAAAAAAAAAGATATGATAATGATACGTATGTACATGGGGCTGTGTACTTACAGAACTGTAGCATCTACAGGTGAACAACAGCACTGTTACCAGTCCCACCAGACTTGAGACGATGACTGGTTCCCATGGCACCCCATAAAGGTCTGGCCCAGGCCTGATGTCATCAGGCAGAGCTGATACAACCTGGATAAAGATGAAGGGGATTTAAATCTCATTTAAACATATTTTTAAGTATGCTTGGCTCTTATAAAATAAGGAACACATTTTGGTTCCCTGTCCAAGGGCTGTATTTTAGAGCAAGCATCGTTTGATACATTGTTGACATTGAGATTAGCTTCTTGATACATTAGGAGTGCAGAACAGGTTCTTGTCAAAGCAGCAAAAAACAGAGACCTATTAAGTAAGAAAATGTATTTATCCCTCATTCCTTTTAACATTGTGATGCCTCCATGAAGCCTGGAGGTCAGAAGCTAACAAAATAGCTGTTGCTTCAGAGGGCTGGCTTACACTTCCTTCTTCTCAAGAAGGAAGTGTAAAGGTATATTAATATTTCTTTTTATTAAAGTCGTAACACAATCGAAAACAATGTGTATAACTTGTACTGACTATATAAAAATGAGTTAGTTGTTATTTAAAGCAATTATAACTGACCGGGATCCCCGTTTACTCAACAGCTGTTAAATCAACGAAATAGCATAATACAACGCTGATGTTTCACCTGCTACAAGACTAACCCTCAAACAACTTCCATGTTCCTATTCTACCTAAAGCCGAAGAAAAGCAAGAAAGCTAAATACTTGATTAGATATACAAACGGTCACTTTTATTAGCTGGTTAGCATTTAGCTAACTATGAGGACTTCAAACAAAACATTAGAAATAGCACAAAAGGAATCCTAAAGCTGCTTTGACAGCTAGATAATAGCATTGACAAGACACACGTGTAGTTAAATATGACCTGCAGAAATTTTAAAACTGCACCTCGCATTAATACAGAGCCATATACCTAGAGCTTGTCAGTGAGCTACGTTATGCCAACTGTGACGGCTAGTTTGAAATGCTAACGAAACCTGCCAGATAACGTACATCCTTTACTTTCTCCACAGCAATGCTGTAGTAAGCCTCTGCCGTCGCCTGGAAGTCGACCGCTTTGCTGGCCAACTGCTCATTCGCCGCGTGTTCCGCCATTTGTAAATTACTTCATTTGGTTATCACAGAAGAGGTATTTTTCATTTCGACCGACACAAGAACCAGAATGTGAAGCCATCAACCGGGCTAGCGGCGCTTTCACATCCTACTCACAACAACGACGCTTCAGAGTGGACGACGTCAACTGCACGTCGTAGGGGTGGCAAAAAATGGATTATCCCTATAAACCTTTAAATACACTTGTATGAAGTCGACTGTGACTTCATACAAGTGCAATAACAACACTTTCAAATGATAGGAGGCGTTAATACGTTAAAATATGTAAAACAGAACATCCACAGTATTGTGCCGCTTTTATTAACCCCCTACTTGGATAAATGGCCCACTCGCAACGTCACCAATTGTAAAATGCCACACTGGCACATCGGAGCGCTTTTAAATTGACGCCACACCAACCGAAACAGGTGTATGTTGACATAATAGACGTATTCATTTAATATGATTTAAATCTTATCAAATACGTTGGTTTTTACACAAATGCTGCATTACTGGGTACGACCACGTGTCATAGGTGTTGAGTTACAGCTCTTGGCTATTAACAAGTGGGTCTAAATAGGACACTGGAGAAAACTTGATTCTGTGACCTCAGGACATTTGCTACTCACCGAACCATCTTCATTTTCGTCCATTGAAACTGTAGACACATTAGTCCCTCCAAAACACTCGAAACTATTTGCCTTTATAGCAGTTTGACAGCCAGCTGGCTTAATGTATGTGTAATAGATCCACTAAGCACTAAAGAATGTGAATGGAGAGAGCTAAGTAGATTTGACAGTCGAGAAGCAGGCTAAACTGACTGCTAAAGCAGAGGAGAGTTAGGTCAACATGCCACAAGTTCAATGTCTTAAAGAAGCAGACACCTAAAGAAAAGAACAGCAGCAAGCACTTAGAAGTAGACAAAAAAGCTAGGCCTACTCTGCTATGACTGTAAGGTTATTTCTGCAATAAATTAATCAATAGCTAAGCTAGTCAACAAAAGTTTATTTACTTGTCTTTTTTATTGTTCATCATTCTGTTGGTATCTAAATAATTGCTTTATCCCTTTATTGATTCTCACTATTTTTGCATTGATACTCTTAAGCACTCAGCAGTTATATATAACTTTTACACCATGAATGTGGTCGTTTTAAAGTTTATCTAATTGTACAATAATTTTACCAGGAGAATAGAGTACCATTTCTGCAGAGTGCAGTCATCTGCTTTTAACACTATTTGACAGAGGACTGTGGCTCTCTCGCAACAAGTGCATATGACTTTAAGGCACTAGTGCACACACCAGTCTTCAGCTAAAAAGCAGCCAGTTAGCCTGTGTGTTTGCTTTTTGATACAATAACTGTGGCTAAGAGACAGAAGAAGACAATGACAAATGAAGCTAAGCAGAGAAGAGAAAGAGAGAGTTACTAAAACAATGATGCTTTGACAAAAAAGCAACACCAGCAAACAACAGCAGAGTGAACATCCCTGCAGATATTTTTCATAAAAAGATGGTGACGTAATGATAGGTTATATCATTATGGGTGCAGTCATTGGCTCATTCTACGCATCTTTACTAGATGGAAAAAGTAATCTAACCCATTGGTTCCCAACCTGGGGTCCAGGACCTTCCGGGGGGGCGTCAAAGATCTTACAGGGGTGCAAGACCTTGTCTGCCTGAGGCTGCCAAAAATAGATTTGCAAATTTTGACTAAAACAATGACAAAGCAGTTAAGAAGTAGTTTATACAAAATGTCTTTTGATACTACTACTACTACTTTTATAGGGGTTTATCAGTGAAACAATTAAAATCTATGCTGACTTTTGATGGCAGAGTGTCAATTTTTCTTCTCTCTTGGGTCCTGGGGGGGGCTCCACTTTTGATAGGAGAGGGGGCTCCAAGGGAAAAATGGTTAGGAAACACTGATCTAACCCATAATATCCCTATTTCCATGTCAACCTTTAGTAAGGGTTCATTTGGATCCTCACAAACCAATCTAAACTTGAATGTACTACAGACAAACTACAGGCATCATGATGATAAATGAATTATACATACACATATATACAGTATAAATACACTTACTGCTTACCGGCCACTTTATTAGGTACACCTATTCAATTGCTTGTTAATTGGGAACAAAGGGAATTCAAGTGACTAGAAACCGCTGATCTGGGATTTTCATGCACAACCATCTCTTTGGTTTACAAAGAATGTTACAAAAAAGGGAAAATATCCAGTGAGTGGCAGTTGTGTGGACGAAAATGCCTTATTGATGTCAGAGGTTAGAGGAGACTGGACAGACTGGTTTGAGATGATACAAAGGCAATAGTAACTCAAGTAACCACTTGTTATAACCAATGGTATGCAGAATAGCATCTCTGAATGTCCGACATGTTGAACCTTGTGACAGATGGGCTACAGCAGCAGACGACCACACTGGGTGCCACCCCTGTCAGCTAAAAACAGGGAACCGAGGCTACAGTTCACACAGGCTCACCAAAATTGGACAATAGAAGGTTGGAAAAACATTGCCTGGTCTGATGAGACTCTATTTCAGCTGCAACATTCAGATGGTAGGGTCAAAATTTGGCATTAACAACATGAAAGCATTGATCAGCCTTGTATCAATGGCTCAGACTGATGGTGGTGGTGTAATGGCCTGAGGGATATTTTCTTGGTACATTTTAGTCCCTTAGTACCAATTGTGCAGCTCATATTTGGAAGCCATAGGAAAAGTTTTTGGTCACTACTTACTTATATAACATTTTTTTTAACCTTTATTGACTTTATACATTTTCTATTTACCTGTATTGTGAGCCATATGAGGAGCTCCCTGGCTGCATGGACATGAGTACTCGAGTCTTCGGTGATCTTATGTACATTGTTGATCATTTGCTGCATTGTTCCTGGAGGCAGAAAATCAAACATAAAAAGATATGAAATTTTGCATAGATAGACTCGACACAGTCTATTGATGTGATATTTTCTAAATGCAGATCCATGTTAATGTTTTGACCGTGTCTTAATCAATCAAGTAGTGAATTTTTGTGCTTCATGAATGAGAATGTGGGAGGTCAAGTAGCACTTTCCCCCAAATGTCATTAATACATTTTAATCACCCTTTAATTCTTGGGGCTCTCTTTCTTCTTCATCCTCAGTTGCCCAACCACCACTGATTTGTTTATCTTCCTCTTTATCCAGTACCACCCGTTCATCTTTAGGAGTGTGACTATCCAGGATAATGCCATGTGCTTCTTCAGTGGAAATTTCTTTGTTGGAAGTTGAACAGGATCCTTCAACACAGCTTCTGCCGTCTGTGTTAAAAAGGGAACATATGCACTCTGGTTGAGATCATAGCATTCAAACCCAAACTGACATAAAATATAAAAAAGTGTTCAAGCACGAATTATGTCAGCGTTGATCTTTTAGGGCCTGTGTAGACAGAAATACCTTGATCCTCTGTGTTACTGGTGTCTGGTTTTCCTGTGCTGAAAGTCTCTCTCACTTTGTCCAGCAGCATTTCTAGCTTCTGAAGTGCAATGAGTGCTCTGGTCTTTTCTTTGTCCTCTTGTTGCACATCTTGCTGCTTCATACTTGGAGCAATAAGAACCTCTCTGTGGTGATGGAGAAGTCGCTCTATGTCCAATAATATAGATTCATCAGTATCAGGATCACCAGTCATTGTTTCTGTGCTTCCCGAAATATCATCTAAGAACTGCAGCTTGTGTCGCCCAAAGAGCTCCATCAGAATATCCGTGTCATCTGCCCTCATGTATGTGAGAAGATTCTTGTAATGTTTGGAGAAGGTTTTTGATTGAAAGGGGCTTTCGTTGTTTTGAAGGTTAGCACTGGAATGAATATGAGAGGTCTGGGTTGGAGAAGGAGGCTGCTCTGACACAGTGACAGGAGTGTCTGTGTGTAAATCTTGACTGTAAACCTGACTTGTATCTGGCACTTGCTCAGGAGTCAAGGAGGTGTGTGACTCTGGGATTTCATGTGTGTTAGAATCTAGACTTTGGGCAGATTCCTTTGTTTCTGGGGCAGGTATTTGCCTAAAAAAGCCAAAAGCATTTCTGAAAAGGCCAAATGCTCCTCCACTTTCAGTTTTCATGTTCTCAGGATCATCAGGTGGAAGTGGAAAACCAGTTGAATGTTGTGGCACTGTTTGTCCAGATACCTCAGTTTGACTTTCAAAGACTTCACTGGCCTGAATTTTCTCCTCTTCATTCAATTCAGTACCAAGTGATTGAAAACCGTCTGGCACCTTGACATCAGCATCCTCATCCTCTTTTTCATCACGGTGCTTCACAGTTATCTTCCTCTCTTCTGTGTTATTCTCAGCATTTGTTTGCTCTGTTTTCCACTCGGTGGAATTCCCTTTACTGCTAGTTTCCTCATCATTAGTTTCACTTTCCTGGTGGAGCGCTTCCCCACCTCTAAGCTCAGGGATTTTCAACTCAGTGGAATCCAGCTGATTGTTTTCTTTGACCTCAGCTGTCTGGTCTGTTGAAGCTTCACCAGAACGGTCGTCTTGGATGTCCTCAACAAACTGTGGCAGATCATTTGTTGTGTATTTCATATCCTCTGTTTGATTGACGCCTAAAGCATTAAGATCAGAAATTATGTCAGAAGTGTTACTATTTACATCCTCTGTTTTTCTGTTCTCAGCATCATCATTTCTTTCTTCCTCCTCTACTCCCTCTTCATCCCTCTCTGTACCCTCCAATATGGTCTGAGTCCCTTCTGTGATTTCAGCTACTGGATCTGTTTTTTCTACCCCTGCATCCAGTGAATCTTTCCCATCTCTAGCCTTAATGCATTCCCCTTTGCACTCCTCTTCTTCCTGCTCCCTCCTCTCTCTCCCCACTTTCTCCACAACATCCTTTGTCTCATTCATATGCTCTGTTTGTTTGTTTTCTTCCTGCATTTGCACTACTTCCATGTGGGGATTTTCTCTTTGTCTCTCTTCACTTTGTGTGGATGTGTCTGAGCTTTTATCATCATTTACCTCTTCCTCTTTACTCTCTGACGCTTGACTGCTGATGATTTCCATATTTGGCTCAAATTTAGAATCTTCTTTGGAGTCTTTCCTCTCTTTCTCACCTTCTTCCTCTAACTTCTTTAAGTCTTCTGTTTGCTCCATGACTTTTAACTCTTCTACTGCTCCCTTTATGTCCTCCTTTAACTCCTCTATCAGCTGCTGCTCTTCCTTGACTTCATCTTTCTCCTCATCCTCTTTTGCCTCTTCCTCTCTGTGTTTTTCCTCTTCCTTGGACTCTCCCAACTCCTCCTGGTTTCCTTCTATTTCTTCTACCTCCTTCTGTATCTTCTCCTCCTTCAACTCCTCTAACTCCACTGGTTTCTCACTCTCTGTAATCTCTTCCAGTTCCTGCTGCTTTCCCTCTTCCTTTAGCTCTTCTTCTTCATCCTTCTTTTCCTCATCCACTCCCTGATGCTTCTCTTGCATTTTTATCTGTTTCTCCTCTTCCAAGTCCACCTGCTTCTCCTCTTCCTTTGCCTCCTCTCCCCCATGATTTTCTTCATCCTTGGATTCCCTCACTTCCTCCTGGTTTTCTTCTATTTCCTCCTCTTCCCTCTGTATCTTCTCCTCCTTTAACTCCTCTAACTCCACCAGTTTCTCCCTCTCTGTTATCTCTCCCACTTCCTGATGCTTTACCTCTTCATTAAGCTCTTCTTCTTCTTCATCCTTCTTTTCCTCATCCACTCTCTGATACTTCTCTTGAGTCTTTATCTGTTTGTCCCCTTCCTTTGCCTCCTCTACCCCATGATTTTCTTCATCCTTGGATTCCCCCACTTCCTCCTGGTTTTCTTCTATTTCCTCCACTTCCCTCTGTATCCTCTCCTCCTCTAACTCCACCAGTTTCTCCCTCTCTATTATCTCTTCCATTTCCTGCTGCTTCCCCTCTTTTTTTAGCTCTTCTTCTTCATCCTTCTTTTCCTCATCCACTCTCTGATGCTTCTCTTGAGTCTTTATCTGTTCGTCCCCTTCCTTTGCCTCCTCTCCCCCATGATTTTCTTCATCCTTGGATTCCCCCACTTCCACCTGGTTTTCTTTGATTTCCTCCACTTCCCTCTGTATCTTCTCCTCCTTTAACTCCACCAGTTTTTCCTTCTCTGTTATCTCTTCCACTTCCTGCTGCTTTATCTCTTCTTCATCCTTCTTTTCCTCATCCACTTCCTGTTGCTTTCCTTGTGTCTTTACCACTTCCTCCTCTTCCTTTACCTCCCCTAGCTCCCTTCTCTCCTCTTCCTCCTTAGACTCTTCTTCCTCCGTGATCTCAGCCTCTGACTTCAGATTACTTTCATTAAAGACGCTTTCCTCCTGTTTCTGATCTGTGGTGCCTTCTACCTGTGTTAAGGTCTCATGCTTATTGGATATTGGATTATTATTCTCTGCACTGCTGTCTTCTGCACCACTGCCAGTTAGACTCTCTCCTTTTGCACCTTCTGTCTTAGTCTCCTCTTTATTCACCCCAAATTCATCACTATCAACTCTAGCACTTATCTCATGTGATTTATCGGCTGATCCATCAGTTTCACCCTGAATCTCGGCACTGTCCCCCAGCAAATTCTCTCTTATGTCCTCCTTAACTTCACCTGCAGATTGTTCTGTGGTGTCTGACTTTAAATCAAAGTCCAACAAAGGTCCAGTGTCTGATTGTGTCAGAATATCCTGATCAGTCTCATTAGCAGTTTTAAAATCTTCCTCTCTTGTTTGCCTATCATCATCATTATATTTGATTGTTTGGGCTATCTGATGATGCTCACCTTCCATTTCTGTAGCTCTTTCCCCATCAAGTGCACTTTTTTCTTTCTCATCATCATCTAAAACATCATGTTCTTCTTTTTCCAGACTTTCTATTTGAGTCAAGTTGTCAGGCATTGATGGCATCCCTCCAGTGGCTTCAGATGCAGCACTGTCTGCGGAGACACCATCTGTGTTACCATTATCATCCATATTACTTTTACTCTCTGCATGGTCTGTCTCTGATGTGCGATTGTCATCTTTTGATATTCCTCCTACTTCTGTCGTCATCTCCTCTGTGACTGTAGGCTGTGATTGACTGGTATCCACTCTCTCTGACTCAAGGTTCTGGTCTAAATTCTCATCCATCTGTGTTCCCTGAAAGCCTCCTCCTGTACTCTCATCACTCTTGTCTGTCCCAAGGCCTAACATGCCCCCGAACCCCATATCATACCAGGATCCAGAGGCTTGCTCTTCTTCTTTAGCGGCCTCCTCGGCTCGTCCTGAAGTCATCTCTGACTCCTGATTGGTCTGGCCAAATCCTAGTGTGCTCGTCAGTCTGTTTCCAAACCAATCAAATGTCCCAGCCTCTTCCTCCTCATGCAACTGACTTCCTTCTAGATCTAAAGACATCCTTCTACTCCTGAATGTCTCTGCTTGTTCTTGCTCCTCATCTCTGTTCATCTCTTCTTCTTCCTCTTTTTCTGCAGAGCTTTCTGGTTTTTTCTCCCCTCCAAATCCAAGCCATCCAGTCACTGTCGAAGTGTAAGATTCAGACGTTTCTGCATCCTCCTGTCCACTTCTCACTTCTTCATCATCGGTTTTTCCTCCTCCTCTAAATCCAAGCCATCCAGTCATTGTCGAAGTGTAAGATTCAGACATTTCTGCATCCTCTTGTCCACTTCTCACTTCTTCATCATCAGTTCTTCCTCCTCCTCCTCCAATCCCCAGCCATCCTGTCATCGATGAAGTAAAGGAAGAAGCCTCAGGAGTTTCCTCTTTTGCTTCTTCTTTCTGTCCTTCAGCCAAATTTGCAGGTTCTTCCTCTTTAGTCAGACCTATCCATCCTGTCACTGAGGAACCAAGCCAAGAAGATGAGGCAGACCCACCTTGTTCCGTCGAGGCAGCAGGATCTTGTGCTTCCTTGGTGGTCCCAGCAGCAGCATCACCAGCATTTGTTGTGTTTCCCTCTGCCTCTTCCTTTATGCTGCTCTCAGATTCCTGTGCTGAACCAACGGATTCTGTAGAGACTTCCTCCGATGTCGATGGACTTTCAGCATTATTATCATCCAAATATGGCGTGGTTTGTGTTGTTACTTGCTCCTGTTTTTTCACAGCATCATCCTCATTGGCATCATTGTCTAGATGAGTGGAGTCAACAAGATAACCAAACTCATCCGTACAGAAGAAATCTGATTCCTGAAGAAGGACAGGAGATGAAACAACCTCAGTAATGTTTATTCAAAAACTCCAAACTCAGTTGTGGAAAAGTTGGGACATTGTGCAAAATGTGAATTTAAAAATACAGTGACTTGAAAATCCTTGTCAATCTAGATCCAAGTGAATACAGCACAAAGACCAGATATGTCATGTTCAAACTAATGAGCTTGATTGTTTCTTTGGAAAGATACATTCTGAATTTGATGCCTGCAACACGTTCCAAAAAGGTGATACAGGGAAGAAAAGACTGGTAAGTTTCCCCAAGTAAGTAGTTAAATAGTTAAAGGTCACATATTATGCTATCAATGACTGATCAATGATTCCACAGAGTTGAACTAACACTGGTGGATCAACACTGTCAAATAACCCCAATGTTGAAAACCATTTATCTCAGAATGGAGTTGAAATGAACCTTTGGGAGTTAAAATCAACTCAGAGATGTTTAACCCTGGGATTTCAACACTCCAGTTTTTGCTGTGTTCAACATTTGTTTATGGATGGGATGTGGAATCATTTCCTAGCTGTGGGCTTCTTTTTAGTCAACAGAGGTGGAAAGAGTACAGGGGTATACTTCTCAAGTAAAAGTACAGTTACTCTGTTTAAAAATGGCTAAACGTGGAAGTACTGCTTTCAGGGGGCAGGTTGCCTTGTGGTTTAAGGTGCACCCCATGAATGTGGTCGGCCCGGGTGCGAATCCAGCCTGTGGCGCTTTCCTGCATGTCTCTCCCCAGGTTTCTCAACCCTGTTTCCAATTCTATCTATTGTCCATCAAAAAAGGAATGAAAAGCCCAAAAATAAATCTTACAAAAGTACTGCTTTCAAAAATTAGTCTAAATGTGCAAGTACCCAAAAAACAACTCAGTTATAGTAATTTGAGTAAATGTAAGTAGTTACTCTACATCCTTGTTTATGATCGATATGCTTTAATGTGCAACTGCAAGGACTGTTGAGATTTCACCATCAACAGCCCATGATATCCTCAAAAGATTCAGAGATTCAAAATCTCTGCATGAATGGCAAGACTGAAAACCATCACTGAATGCCTATGAACGTCAATCCACCAGGCAGCAAACCCCTAAAATCTAGCATGATTTTGTGATGGCTATAAGAATATCTGGAGTAATTCAGAAAACCACAGTCACTTTTCACAGGATGCTACTGCATCTATGAATGTAAGTATAGACTCTGCTTTGCAAAGGCATATATCAGCAACGCTCAAAGTGCCACCAACTTCTCTGGGCCTGAGCTCATCTGAGATTGTCAGGCCTAAAGTGGAAAAGTGTGCCATGGTCTGAAAGGTCAACATTTAATTTTTTTCTTCTAATTATGGCAGTGGAATTCTCAAGAGGAAACGTCCTTGTTTATTTCAGCAAGACAATGCCAATCCATATTCTGCACGTGCCACAACAGCATGGCTTCACAGTAAAAGAGTGAGGGTTACTGCATGAAGTCCAGACCTGTCTCCAGCTAAAAAATGTGTGCGCATTATGAGTTTGAGATATTACAGTGAAAACCCCACTCTGTTAGGCAAGCTGTACATCAAGCAAGACAGGGAATCATTCCCCTTTTGATACTTCAACAATGAGTGTCTTCAACCCACAGATGCTTGTGAGAAGAAAATATGATGTAACAGAGGGGTATACATGCCCCAAACATCTGTTTTAGAATGTGCTGCAGACACCATATTCCAAATATAGGCATATTTAAAAATAAAGGTTACAGTATGCGATTGAATATTAAATATCTTGTCTTTGCTCTGTGCTTAATTGAATATAGGTTAAAATAAGACCTGCAAATAACTTTATTCTGTTTCTGTTCACATTTTACATAATGTTTCCACTTTTTTGGAATTGGGAAGTGCACTACATTTTATTCCAAGTCTGTAACCGTAAGTGAAACTTAAATACAAGCCTGTTTACCTGTGTTGCAACCACATTTTCCACAGTTGCATAAAGCAGCTCCTCTTGCACTCTGTCCTTGGGGAAATAACCAAACTGTTTGTCAATCTGAAAGAAAAAGGAACGAGGCAGAAATGACAGTTTTCTGGAGCCACAGTGGCACTGTGAAAGAAATTAATGAGGCATGCATATATAATGATGTACTTGTTCAATTTCAGTATCATTTCTGAGTAAAAGCAATCAAAAGTCATGTAAATTAAATATCCATGACATTGTTAAAAACTCTAGTTCTTTATAGCATCAACTCTAGTCCTAGCAGATAATTCAATGCAATCTTGGGTCTGATTTTTACACTGTTCAAGTAATGATAATATAAGAACCCTTAGATTTCAGTATAATGTTGGTCGCTATTTCATCTTTATTTTATCAGGAATATTCAAGTTGAGAAATAAAATCTATTTTTCTATGTAGCCCTGGTAAAGAATCAGCATAAAAGTTTTACTCACAGTGCAAACAACTAACCATAACAGGAATTACAGTAAATGATAGCCTATTTTTTAATTGGTAAGACATGTCAAACATTGTTCAAATTATCCTTGATTCTAATTTTTCAGTCTTTAAAACAAGCAAAATGTTGCTCTAACTGACCCTGCAGCCTATGACAAAGATAAGTGCAATGCAATACAGCATGGTCAACAGCATCAAGGGTGTTACTTACGTACAGGGCTGTAAAAACAACCTTGACGTGGTTTGGATTTTGCACTGTTGCTGTCAGCTTCGTTGTATTTACTACATATTGTCATACACTGTATATAGATCTAGCAAATATATAAAAAAACAAGCATCTACAAACAGTTTTTTTTAATTATATGTTTCCAAATGTTAACTTTGTTCACTGTGACTTTCAAAGTGTGACATATTTAAGTCTTTAACATTGAAAGTGCAGTCATGAAATACTGAAGTAGCTTTCACTGACAGTTTTCAGCTATTGCTCTAGGTAAAATTGACTTTATACAGTGGGAGACAGGTTTGTGGGTGATAAGTTTTAGACCTCAAGTAAAATCAGTTAAGTTTACAGCTACTACAAGTCCTTTTTTGGACAGTAATTCAAGAAATAATTTTGAAGTTCTATATTACGTTATACTCTTCTAAGTGCATGTAATTATTGGCTTTAGTGTAAGTTATAGTGCCTTGAATATGTCAGTAGGTTCCAGTGTTAATTTTGACAGCTTTGCTTCATTTTAGTCTCAGTCTTAGTCTTAATATTAAGATAAAATGCCTTTTGGTTTTAGTCCCATTTTTGTCAATTCTACTGTTTTTAGTTTTAGTCTAGTTTTGGTCTCCAAAAACTCAACATAAATTTAGTCTATATTTAGTCCATATAAGATCTCACATTTTAGTCATTACATTTAGTCCAAGCTTTTGTTCTCCTCCCTAAATCTGGTACCAAGTCATAGTGTATTCTATGCAAACCTGGAGTCCCTGCGTTCTACGACTGAGAGGCAGAATTGCTACAGATTAACTGTATTTTGACAGATTTACTCACAGTGGAGGAATATCATGGATTTTGAATGTCTGACAAAAACTAAACTAGATTTTAGTTTTAAAAAAACTAAGCTTACTTTTAGTAAGTTTTAGTCATCAAAGATCTTTTTGGGCTAGTCTTAGTCTAGTCTTTCTCACAGAAAAAAGGCTGTTGACAAACATTTTTAGTCATAGTTTTAGTTGATAAAATGAACACTGGTAGGTACTATAATAAACCTTGGTGTTCTAAAAACAACTGCGTTCAACAGGTACAGTATCGTGCCAATAGCACAAATAGCACAAAACTGCACTGAACAGCAAGGATGGATTGAGGGTAGCGAAAATCAAATGGCAAAAAATGTACAGGAATACTACCAGAACATGAGAAAAACAAGTTCCACAAGGAGTGGAGAATGGAAATATCTAATAATACAAGTGAATTAAACATAACTAAAGAAAAAAAAAGTGTGCATTTATATTGGAAAATGACATAACAATAATCATAATAATTATTTTTTGTTGTAATCAATACATTAAAATACATAGGTATATGTAAATTAAGGCACCTTGCTTTGCTGGCTAGCTAAGGGGGGCCTTGTGTAATTTTCTTTCTGGGGGGCCTAAAATCCCTGGTTATGCCTCTGCCAATCCATGCTATGTACCCTAAAATATCTGTTTGTTAATCAGGAATAATCTCTTTAACTTCAAACCTAAGATGAGCAGCTGTTTTTGTTGAGTAGGTGATAGACTATATTCTATTCTAAAGGAAGAGAGATGGAGATAGAGAGGGAAAATAAGGCGAGGGAAAGCTCATATGAGACTCACAGTGCCTGCCCAGAGGTCATCCCTCTTTCCAGTCAGTTTGTGGTAAACAAAGATGGTGTCTCCTCGCCTGAAATTAAGGTAACGGCAGTCTTTACCACGGTGGTCCATGATAGCCTGCACTCTGCTCATCGGTCCTATATATACACACAAACAAAGACGCATTAGAGAGGAATAAACATAAAGAATAATGTCAGTGATAAACTTCATGTGAGTACTTACTTTCACACTCCGAATCTCCACAGATTTTGTAGTCAGACAACAATCCTGTGTTATAATGAGGTAAAACACAAAAAACAATGCCCATGACCAGAATGGCATGATAAGACTGTGAAACAGCCATTGTTGGTGTTTTAAAGGGAGTGTGTTAAGAGAAAGTGTACATTATAGAGAAAATAACAGCAGCTAGATGTGCTGGCAAATGGACATTGCCTCAAGGTTTTAGCTGTCATGAAGACTCAATGGTAGCTGGGAGAGCTGAGATAAGATATAGAGTTGAAATCAGGCAATCATTAACATCTGAGAGCTGTGTGCAATAGCATACAAACATAACCTGGTGAGGGGTCAAATTCTCATATTTTATTGAAAACAATTATAATGTTAACAGTTAACGGGTTTCACCGTGACAAAAAAAATAAATAAATAAACACAAATATAACTGGAAAATTATCGACTTGCTAATACCTGGACATTTTAATGGACTTTGGCCTGTTCCTGACAGGCTGACAGCATGCGAAGCATTCATTACCATGGCAACAACGCTGCGCATAAATAAAACGTCATCATCGCGCGCTTTCAAACAACATGGATACGTAGTTGGTGAAAAGACGAACCACCTGCTTCAAAAACCTTTGTTTTGCACGCAAGAGGAGCTAGGTTTTGTGAGTTAAGGCTTTGTTTTATCTTGAGAACTGAGAACTGATACAAAATGAAGTCAGACGTGGAGGATTTAATGCCAAGGCTGCTGCCCGTTGATTTTGGAAGCGATACAGAGAAGCTGGACCTGAACGGACCACCAAGAAACCCACAGGAATACCTTCGACAAGTACAGTAAGTCACTTTAAACAACAGTTTTCCACTTTAGACTGAGAACATTTAATGTGTGGCTGTATGTTGGGGACTGTGCTGTCCTGCACTGATGATGCGACCGGAAATACTGTACGTTTTCTGGAATGATATGTCATTAAAAGGAAAATATACCTTAAAAAGGAAAAATATGTCATATATAGAAGTCAGAGAGTAGATCTTTAATGAGGCTGTCAGATGATTGTTAGAAATTATGATATGCGATAGTGATTTATGCCTCTGTTACATCTTCGAATAACTATTCTGTTTACAGAAAGATTCAGTGAATGATAACACAGCTTTCTCCGAGTGTAGATCAGTGTCTGTGTGTTTTTAACATGCTTGAATGCTGTGCTTGTTTTGTAGGCTGGAAGCATCACTTTGTCCAGAAGTGGTGGTTGCACAGATTGACCCCAAGAAACTGAAGAAGAAGCAAACAGTGAATGCCTCTGTGAGTTCTTTTACACCAATGGGCTTGCGATTTTTAACACGAAACATGCATTACACATTAGTTCAATTAATGTAATTTCCACTTTATATTTAATTGTTTTTTTGTTGTAAAAATCACATCCTAGCAGATGTGGAAAGCAACTCATTATATTTACTCAAATTACTGTAATTGGGTAGCTCTTTGTGTACTTTTTCATAAGTATATTTTGGGGAAGGACTGTACTTCATTGCATTTTAAAAAGCATCAAGCACTGAGTAAACAAATAAACAATAAAAGCCAACCTGAGGAGGTTGAAGCGTCCTGCCAACATGGCCCGTGGTTTTGGTTTTGGCTTTGACAACACATGAGGGTCAGTAGCACATGGAGAGAATGAGTCCACATTTCATCCCAGAACAGCTGCAGCATTCTGCTTTTAGTTAAATCATACACAACCTGGTTGGACACCCATACTCTCTTGTAGTTAATGCACATTAAGGGGAAATAATATTTTACTGTGAAAGACCCTTGGGTATGGAAAGTAGCTACTTAGTACTTTGAGTAAACTTTAAATGACTTACTTTTTACTTGAGTAGATAGATTTATAGACCAGTACTTTTACCTCTATTGAAGTAAATTTTAACAAAAATAACAGTACTTTTACTTGAGTACCATAGCCAGGTACTTTTTCCACCTCTGCATCCTCAAATGTGTTTTTTATTACTTAAAGTTTTTAGTTTATATCAGGAATATTGGTCAAATGCATGTGTCATATAATAGAGTCTGTTAAAACAACGACCTGTTCCCCCTGTCAAAACCATAATCAAGAGGGGTCAGCAGATGTCTAGCGTGGCTTGAAGTGAAAATAGAAAAAAATTAGTACATAAAAAATCCAATAAGTAAAACCATTCCGACCAAAACTCACCCACTTGATCTTCACTCGGGCCTATTTATAGTGCAAAGATAAAAAAAACACTTTAAGATAGTGATGGAAATTTAGATGTTTTTAGTGACTCAGCCCCGCAAGACCAGTCATCTCAGAATGAATACAATTATTTAGCAATAATTATGAAATTTCTGAAATATTCTATCTCCCAAAAAACACATTGGGGCCAGATTAAACTTCCTCACTGGCTGGGCTGTATGAAACCCCATTGAATAAAACGTAGGCTAATTGTCATATCATCCAGCATGAGACTTTAGCTTGTGGTGTGCCTGTGGTGGAGCGGTGTGGAGATAAAAACCATCCCCATTTTGTCAGTTAAATGACAAAAAAAAAAAAAAAGGAAATGAAAAACTGCTCCCAAACAGGATCTAGGTCCCATTGTTGACAGAAAAGAGCTGTCTCTTTTAAACCATTTGTTTACAAATGGCACATCGCTACTTCAGGAGACATTTTCCTGTTCTGTCCTGCATCCAATGTGACATTATACTGTATGTAGCTACTATGTGTGCCCATTTCAGTCACCCAGTTTGGGAAAGGAGGCTCCTTTTCCTGAGGATGATCTGTCCATGATAGCAGTCTGTGCCAATGTTATATCAGTGGTTTACAAACCAGCCAAATTAAATTACTATTTAAACAGTACTACTGAAATGTAGTATTTAATGAGCTACTAAAGCACATGGACAACACTAACACGTTTCTCAAATCTCCTGACAACTGTGTCTTGTGTGTTTCAGGTGGCAGGCTGCCATGTGGCTCCAGTGGGATTCTGCCCCAGTCTCAGTTGGCAGCAGCAGCAAGTCAGTAATTTCTCAGATGTCAGACAGGTAAAGCAATGGGTCATATGAGACTGGCATACAAACAATAAGAGTACAGACGAGAGTCTTGATTGAGAATACTCGTATTGAATCATAGAAGGGCTGGACAGACAGAGGTTGGAGATTGACTGACACATCTTAATTAATATTTTTAGAGTCCTACCATGATTCAAGAAGAATATTCTCAATCCAGTCTACTCTAACTGATCACTTTATTGGGTATTATTCATCTGTTTGTTAATGTAAATATTTAATCATTCTGAGACTGGTCATAAATTAAATTCAGGCTCACCTGTGATTTAACTTTTGCCCACTTAGAGGTGCTCTACAAAAAAAAAAACCTCCTTAAAGGTAGCATGTTTTATGTGCTGAATTTAGTACAGCCTTTGGGACACCTGCTTGCATTAACTTTATCCTTGACTTGAGTTGAACTGGAGGATCCAGAAATACAGATAACGCTCAAGGAAAAAAACTTACTGCACCCTGTGTTTGCAGCATTCAGCTGTAATGAACTTATCTAAGCCAAATGGCCTTGGGTCTTCTTTTGATTGTGCACCACTCTCAGATAATAAATCCAATGCCGCTTTGAAGACTGTTTGGTAATGAAATTTATTACAGAAATAACAAATCCCTCAATACTTCTTCTGTAAAAGAACCTTGGAATGAGTTCGTGGGTTTGTGTGTTTTTACATTCATACCATTTGTGGTTCCTGCATTTTTCTTTCAGAGCATCACAAAGAACAGGAAACACTGGAGCAGCCAGACTCTGGATGACAATGTGCTGATGGTGAGGAGATGACATGGTTACGAACTCTATTCAGTACTTTAAAAAGTGTACATAATCCCATCCTGACCACTGATTTGGGAAAACCAAAGTCTGAAACTTGTTATAAATCAGTATTCAAATGTGTGTATGTTTAACAGCCAAAGCTAACAGATGAGGACGGCTGGAAAAGATTTTGTTTGGGAGAGACGGTCTATCAGGGTGCTTTGTCCTGCCAGGTAAATCCTGAAGCAGAACCAGCGTTGGACTACAGCAAGGTATGAAAATGTGCTTGTGTAAAGAAAATGTTCTTGCATTAACAGGGTTTCTTTAAGTTCATAAAATATTGTCAAACTTATTTTAATCTGCAAAATTAAAAAAAAATTCAAACATACTTATCTGTATTCTGAAGACTTTTTCTCTATTACTAAATGTGTCTCGACAGATTGGCTTCCCTCCCTTCCTCAGCATTGTCAGCAGACTGAACCAGGTAAATTAAAGCCTCATTTAGACATGGAGCTTGAAGTGTATAACAGTTCACCATTGTGATCATAAAGTCTATGTGTTTTTCTCCTCTCTTTGTGCCATCAGTCCACAGTGCTGATGGTGTTGGAAATTCTCATCAGTTGGTTTGAGGATCATGAGTTTGCACCACAGTTGGTGAGTTTGTATTCCTGATTTTCTACATTTCAAAAAGGTATCTATTCACTCAGTCATTCACGGTTGATGGTTATGCTGAATCGTTGATTTTTCACTGTCTTTATCACCTGCTTGTTAAAGGGATGCTGGCTGTATGCTCTGTTAGCTTGTATGGAAAAGCCTCTGCTGCCTGAAGCTCATTCCTCCATCAGACAGCTGGCCAGGAGATGTGCTCAGCTCCGCAGCACACTGGTAAAACTTTGTATTTACCACTGCCATTCAGTCTTTGTTATTTTCTCATCCTTTTTTCACTAGACATGCTACGGTAGGGGCACTGTCAGTTCATGCCGTCAGTATATCTCGAATTCTTATTAATTTGTGAATTTGTTTGTTATATTTTCATTACTTGATATGTAAAACATGTAAATTTTGGACTGAAAATAATCTGCAATTCTGCATCTATGATTAACAGGAAAGCCAGGAAGATGAGAGATTGCCTCCCCTCAACCTGCTCATCTGTCTTGTTGCCAGGTATCTGCATAGAGTCTAAAAACTCCTTTCTTCGGCACTGGTTGCATTAAATCAAATTCAGAGAAACTCTTGGGAATTTATCCTATACATGTGCAGATCGCATTATGTATCATTTTAGTATCAATAATCACATATTGCTTTTACTCATATGTTAAAAGTTGAATGCATTAATTTATGCTAATTTTCTTTTTCCATGCAGATACTTTGAGCAGAATGACCTGGCAGATCAGCCAGAGAGAACACAGGTTTGAGCTGCAGTAACTTCCATCAACATAATACGTGGGGGAAATGTGTCCCAAGTTTAAATGCAGGGTCCATGCAGAAGACTTTGCTGTTGAGTGACAAGAGAGTTGCAAAAACTCTTTGTGAACCATGTGGAGAGAACTGGACATCTCCAAGGAACAACACCACCACTAAGACGACTATGTTTGATCTGCCCAAAATGCAATGAAAATGAGGTCAAAACTATGTGGAAAGGATCATGAGCACGTGACCTCTCACCTTGTACCTTCATACGTTTAACCCTGATGATACAAGACAGCAGCCAAAGCAGTGTAATAATGATTTCAACTGGAAAGGTTGTTTTGGTTCTGAGGGATCTTTTGTTTCGATCCATCAAATGGTTTGTCTATTAAACTTTGATGATTTGTAGAACTGCTTGTGTGGGTATAGTTGTCCGTCATCCAGTGTTACAGCACCACCTGCTGTATGTGCGTGAGCACAGTGATCATTAGACTTAGTGTCTAATTCAACCAGCATTGCTTCTATTTGTTTTATTGTTATTGAAGAACAAGAACTGGTTACATCTTAGGTGATTAGGCTTGTGCAGCAGATTGATGTCCATGAGTGCAGATGTAGATTATTATGGTGTAACAAACTGTGATGCTCATTTATTGCAGCCGGCAGTGATTTACAAAAAACAAAAAGTAAAATGAGTATATTATTAAAAAAACACAAAGATCTTTGCTGCAACAGCTCCCAGAAAAAGCTGCATTTTGAGGGTGGTCAAAGGAATATCTTTCAAAACAAAGCGGATAAAGGGATACATAGCATACACTCACTGGCCACTTCATTAGGTACACCTGTTCTAAATACTGCGAAATATCTGATCAGCCAATTATATGGCAGCAACCCATTGATTAGGTCAAGATGATCTGCTGAAGTTCAAACTGAGCTAAGAATGAGGAAGAAATGTGATTTAAATGACTGAGTGTGCCATGGTCATAAATGCCACACGGGCCGGTCTGAGTAATTCATTAAAAGTGACATATTTTACCCCTTTAAGACAAGTTTATATTGGTCTTTGAGGTCCCCAAGACATGCCTGTGAAGTCTGCTGCTGAAAACAAACTCCAGTATGGAATTTTTGCATGCCTCAAACTAGAATGGCTGTCTTAGGCGGCAGACCCATGCCTAAGCAGCGCCACCGAGGAAATCGGGCTCCCATTTATTACTATGGTGTTTTCAAAATTTCGAAGTCCGAGAAAAGAACCAAATGGGTGCTCAGACCATCACCAAAATTTAATCGATTCTTCCCTGTCACTATCCCAATATTCCCTGAAAGTTTGGTGACGATCTGACTTTCCATTCTGGAGTTATCTTGTACACATACAAACAAACAAACAAACAAACAAAGATACAGAACCCTTTACATAACCCCCTGCCGATTTCATCAGCGTGGGTAAAAACTCCTGTTTCAGCCCTGCTCAGAATGGGCCATTTCTGTGTCTGTAGCTTTAAATGTTATGGAGCTGTCTGACTCCGCCCCGGACTCCACCCCTCTTGAGAAATTGATGTGGCTTAAGGCCGGCTCAGACTACACAAATTCAGCCAGATTTTAGCCTGACTGCAATGTGGCAGCTCAGTGTCAAAACTTGGGCCTGATTTAGAGTGTCCGGTTTGACAAACAGTCTTGCATCCAAGATGCCACCACAATTCAACAAGACTCGCATGTCAGAATTTTTCTTACATTGTCTACTTTGACACCCTGACCCAACATCAACGACATGAATCCTAACGTCTACCTGCAAGAGAGTATTTGCTCCTTATTGTTGCATTGTCATTTACAAGAATCCCCTTTTCTCTGTTCAGAGAACTAATGTGTAAATTTAATTTATATTATCACACGCATACCTTTAGTTCTATCTGAAGTAGAGCCAGTCCATATTGTCCTCCTCTTGATACATCAATACATATCCATAATCCAATCACTAATTATTTTCCATTTTATGAACAAAAGACCGCTACAATCACACAGAACGCTTCTGTTGCGACTGACACTCTTTGAAACCCTGCCCCCGCCCCCCACCGACAACCTATGAACTGGCACTCAGTCGCAGAGACAGTGGCCTGACAGCATATGGTGAGTGTTCAGGATCACTGTTGTAGTGTGGCCATGTTGTCGCCCAAAACGGGACAAGATTTTTGTTGCACAGTCTAACATGGTGCTGTTGTGAACAACCAAAAAAAAATTGTGTAGTCCCTTTAAACGATGTGGCTCTCCGGAGTTTTGAGGAAAGGAGGGTGGAGCTTCCTTCCAAGCGGGGAGGGCCAGCAAGCCTGGGGGCAGAGCTAACTCCCCACATGACATCATGAGGGAAAAATCTGAGAACGGCTTGTTTCAGCACACATTTTCTGAAAGGGGGGTGGGGGGTCTGGCACTTGAGGGGATTGTGGACAGGCCAGGGGCACACATTTTTGTTAGAAAAGCCTGAAAAGGTGATTTTTGCATATATCCCCTTTAATTGCTGATCTACATCATCAGTGGGGTTTACAGAGAATGGTCTGTAAAAGAATACCCAGTGAGTAGGTATCTGGGCCATTGTTGAAGGCAGAGATAGGGTATGCATAGGTGTCACTCAATGCACAGCACACTGAAGCTTGAAGCAGAAAACAGCACCAGGCACCACCTGGGTAAGTCAAGAACCAGAAACTGAGGCTACATCATTGGGTCAACAGAAGATTGGAAAAAGGCTGCTTGGTTGCTGTGTCTTAATTTGCATTCTCACATTTGATAGTTAGCATAGATAAAGGTTGGGACGGACCAGCAACTATGCCACATTCAAAGTCTCATTAATCAAGGATTCTCAAATACTGCAAAAGACCTCCATATAGCAAGCCACTAACAGGGACCCCCCCCCCCCCTTGCAAAACCCTAAAATTTGTTGTGCACTATAATGGAAATCTTTAGAATTAAACCATGATTAACAACATGTAAAAGACATTGAAATGTTTTGACAGTTTATTTTCATTTTGTTCCATTTGCACCTCGGCCATGCACCTCCTATTGACCCTCGCTCTTAGAAAAGCACCACCTTTAATCACCTTATGTCCACATTCTGACACTCAGTTTGATCATCTTGACCACGTCTACATTTCAATGCATTGGTTGCTTCAATGTGATTGGTTGGTTGGATATTTGTGTTAATGTGCTGAAGAGGTGTTCTAATAAAGAGGCCAGTGAGTGTACATCTGAATCAGTGATACTCAGTGTGTGACTCTTTAATGTCTTGATTTAAAATATTATTCCCCCCCCCCAAAAATTAAAAAATGGAAACTTTGACCTCAGAAATTATCCATTGCAGGTCACTTTAATCAGTTTTCCCCCACACTTTAAGACTTTAATTGTCAAACTTAATTGTCAACCTTTATTTTTGCCCCCCTCCTTTTTTTTACTAGTTTTACTTAATTCTTACAGCTTTTAGCTCATTTTTGCATCTTCTTTTGTCACTTTCCAACAATTTTTGCCATTTTGACACTTTAAACCTGCTTTTTGCAATTTTTTGCCTCTCTTAACCTCTTTTTGCTATTTGTTGCCACTTTTTGCTTGTTTAAGCTGCATTTTGCCACTCTGCTGGTTTTTCCACACCTTTCTGATTCCTACTAATTTCAGTTACTTTTCACTCATTTTTGCCACGCTCTTGCTGCTTTTTGACACTTTAAACATGCTATTTGCAATTTCTTCCCTCTTTGCATTAGTGATTTTTTGTCACTTTTTGCCTATCTAAGCTGCCTTTTGCCATTACGACACCTTTTTTTCTTACACTTTGTTACTGTGCTCCCCCCAGATTTTTTTTCCATTTTAGCCACTTTTCACTCATTTTGCCACATTTTCGCTTCTTTGACCATTTCTACCACCTGTAACTCATTTTTTATTCACCTCTCACCCATTTAGCCACTTTGTTTTTTTTTTGCCACTTTTCATCCAGTTTGCGCAATTTTATGCCTATTTTGCCACTTTTCACCTCTTAGATTGTGGCTCTTGGAAATTTATTTTTTTAACAATTTGGCTCTTTGGTGGTTGAGCAGGGTTGAGTAACACTGATCTAAAGTATTCCTTGAGTTCAAGAAGGTCATAAGTGTAGTGATCCGTTTCACAGCATTAAATTCAATCTCTTTGGATTTGTTGGAAGAAAAGTGTGGTGCAGAAACAATCCAAGATGTTGGAAAAACATTCTAATTTCTGGGCATTTTACAGAATACTGACATGTCAGATGGATGTGTTTCACGCATCCATCTGGGAAAGCTTCAATAGAAAACATTTGAGAAAAGGCAGAGGCTTTGAAAAAAACTCGGAGTGCGACTGGATGAATGTTCTGTCACATCTCTACAGGCCAATCAGAGCAACAAAACACAGGACGTAGCAGCTATTGAGCTGCACATGCGCAGCTACCGAATATCACGAAACATGGCAACTGTAGACATACAAGTACTCAACTTTTGTCATTTTTGAAAAGAAAACTCACTGCTGTTCTTTGTTCTTCTTTTAACGATGAAATGTTGTCAAGTTCTGATAAAACTTACGCTTTAGCAGCATCCACGCTAAGCTCTTCCACCATATTTGCACCAGCCTCTGGCTGGTGCTTGTTTACATCACGACTGCCACACCTGAAAGTACTGCCCCTTGTCGCTGATTGGTCCTGTCACTTTCTAACCAGGCCCAAACAGTTCAGATGGGAGCTTAACAAGATGGATGCACCAGTGAAAAACGAGGAAATGGGCGTATCCATCTGGTTTGCAAGGTTAGATAAATACTGGAAAATAATCAAATAAGTTGAGAATGAAGGCAATAATCAGTTTCCCCCCGGATATGCCATGAAAAGAACACACCACACGTTTTAACTAAGACCTCACCTTTAATTTGAAGCAGATTTTCAGTCAGTACAAAAAAAAGAGATCCAAAGAATCTTCAATATCCAGAATTTGAGCAAATCACACAAGTACCCACTTGAAGAAAAAGCCATGACAGCGACCAAATAGTGGATATAAATGATTTAACAGCATTGTCACATCAACTTGAAAACACAACTTCTGTATGGAAAAGGCTGGCGTTGAACCAGCCGCCCATGGCATTAAGAGGATGAGAATCTATCAAACATTCAGCGATACCTTTTCATCACAGTGCCACCAAGACCTTTTTAAAAATCCACCTCAGACTGAAGATAAATCATTTTTTAGTTAAAATGAGGACTCAAATGAAGTCTTAAACCTGTTGGTCAGGTGTTTCATAACAGTTAAAAGGATATGTCCAGCCTGATGAACCACCTTAAGTTAAAAAAAAGTCTACACTTCTTTTGCTAGGAAAGGGGCAACCAGTAAGTCAATTTATACATGACTTGACTAAACCCCTTCACTTATGACAATCCCTCATCTTCAACATACACCTTCTGTGTGGCACTCAAAGGGAAATGGTTAAAAACAAATCAAGTGTTGTTAAGATTAGTTTGGTTCCCCCTTCTGTTATCTTGTATATTTCTGTTTAGCCAGATCAGCGTCTCTTGTCCTTCCTTTCTCTATCTTTATGCTCCCTATCTCCCCGGGACGATCTGCTCCTCCCTTCCTCGCTCCTCCGCTTCCTCCTCTCCTTCGATCCCTTGGAGTCCCTCCCTCCTCCACTACTACCTCCTCTCTTGCGGTGACTCCTCTCTTCTCCCTTCTTCCTACTTCCCCTGTCTGATGACCTCCTCTTGCGCTTACCGCTGTCTCGGCTGCGACTGCGGCTGCTGCTATTTGATGAAGAGGATGATGAGGAGGATGATGAAGAAGACGAGCGGCTAGATCCAGAGGAAGAAGAAGAGCTCCCGCTGGAAGAGGATCCGGAAGAGGAAGAGGAGGAGCTGTTGCTGTGACTGCGGCCCTTCTTTGACTCCTTTTCCTTCTTCCTTCCTCTCTCACTGTCCTCCTCCTTTGAGGGTGCAGGGGTAGTGTTGGAGGCCTCCTGGGTATCAGGCAGTTTCTGAGTTGCTTCATCCTCAGTTTTCTCTTCCACAGCCTGGTTCTCTGTTGCCGAGTCCTTAAGATCAAGGCCGGGGATGATTACATCCTGTCCAGGCACTGTGGGAGCCATATGAAAACTGGGGGTGCTCTCAGGCTCAGGAGCCTCAGTGGGCTGAGTAGCTGGTTCCTCAGCGGGGAGGTTCATCTGTGGCTGACTGACGTTTAAGACTTCCTGGCTGCTTACAGTTGCCTCAGAGGAAGGCGTTTCCTCCATCTTATCATTCTGAAGGTCTTTTGCCCCCTCCTTACTGTCTGTTTCTCCCCCCTCTCCGTTACTTTTAACCTCCTGCTCTGTCCTACCCTCCACCTCCATCTCCTCTGACTGTGGACTTTCCTCCTCTACCTTCTCCTCTCTGTCCTCTTCATCTTTTACCCTCTCCTCTCCTTCCTTCTTCTGCTCTTTCCCCTCCTCACTCACCTCCATCCCCTCCTTTTCTTCCTCCCCCTTCTTCAATTCTTCCTTCTCCCTTTCCTTCCTATCCTCTTCCTTTTCTGTTGCCTTTCTATCCTCCTCTTCCTCATCATCTTCCTCCTCATCTTCATCCAGCTCTGCTAACCCCTTGTTACCTGTCACCTTGACTACCTGACCTGCTGGCTTACCCTCCGCCGAGTGGTCCATCCCTGCTGCTGCAGCGTTGCTGTCCTGGTCGCGGTTTTGCTGACGCCGGGGGCGGGACTCCATCTTGCTGAGGTGTTCAGCAAAAGCCTCCCGCCTCTCCTCAAACAAAGCTGTCCAGACAAGACAAGCAGACATGCACAAAGGTCAGGATGACGACACACATCTGGTTCACATGTAGATATTAAAAAGACCTTGAACTTGACTGACCGTTAAGTTTCTTAGTAGATTCATCGAGGAGTTTTTGTGTGGCGGAGCACATTCTCCCAGGTAGGTAGAAGACATGAGGCTTTGTTTTGGTACGAATGAATTTTACAAGATGTTTATTATGGCTGGTCCACTCCTCTTGCTGTCATAGACAAAAGAGTGGGTTACAAAAACTTAAAAAGAGGATTAATATCCTATAACCAGCAGGATTTGTCAACTGAAAATGATCTAAAACCAAAATAGTCATCATTTTTTATACTCCCTGCAACAGAAAACCAAAGCTTCTTTTAAATATTCATTGCACTTAAAGATTTACACAGAACAGCTGGCCTAATAACACAAAGACTGCAAGATTAAGGCTAATTTAAAAGACACTATCTCATCAATCCCCCAGGACCAAGTCCATTGAATGTCTGAGTGAGTAAATGTGCAAGTCAAGAGTAAGTTCGGCTGTTCAATACAACATCTATCAGTGGACTGTTTTCTTCTCTTGTGTTTTTATGTCCACATGCATGTGTAGTGGTGACCGTACAGGCACCAGTGGGGAGAGCTGTCCTCTTCCTTCTCCTGTTAGTTTATAAAATGGAGTTGACACCAAAAGTCCCCAACTAATACATCAATCTGACATGTTTGCAAGCTTAAGCGCAGACAACCCAAGGATCTAAATGCTTAGTGAAACAGTTTATTGAGCAAAAATGTAAGGGTCAAATTTTAAAGACATCAAAGTTAAGCATTTACTCACCAGCTGAGCTAATTCCACCTTCTGTTCCAACAGTCTCAGCTCAGTCTGTTTGGCTCTCCTCTCTTCAAACAGCTCCCTCTTTTCACTCTCCACCTTCTTTCTCTCAGCCTCGGCCTGTACCTCGAGCTTCTGCTCAATCTCTGAACGTCTCTTTTGCTGTAGAGGCAAAACCAGAACAGGGGGCAATGATGATAGAAGTAAAGAAGGAAAATGTAATCACCCCACCAAGTATAAGGTAGTTTAAATTGTGAAATACTCTGTGTGTAAATCCCGATTAAACTTCTTTAAATACATGATTATTTTTCAATACAGATCATATAGAAACCTAAATGAATGTGTAATAAGTTCCAGATGTTTTCTTGGCCTTCTTCTAAGTATGCCATTAGACAAAATTCTCATAAAAAGTATTCGCTATTGAGTAGCTTTGTTTATTTGCTTACAGATTTTCTCACCTTCTCTGTGGAGATGTTGGACTCCTGTTTGAATTTCTGCAAGGTGCCCATCAGCAGGCCAAACATGCGCCGATTCCTGACCAAGAAAACAATTAAAATCAGACAATTACTTAAATTATTCTCTTTCCCTCTCTAATTAAATAAATAGCAGGTGTAATAGAAAAATCACAATATTAAGATTCAGACAGATCTGTTGTTGGCTTACCTCTGTTTGCCCTTCTCGTCCATAGTTTGATCTTGAATGAGGTCTCGGCGAGTTCTCTCCTTGGAGGTAGCTACTACAGACGACGGCAACGCTGGCTGTAGAATTTGAAGAAAAAAAAAAAGGGGTAAACCATTAGAATGTTTC
Source organism: Cheilinus undulatus (assembly GCF_018320785.1). Lineage (NCBI taxonomy): Eukaryota > Metazoa > Chordata > Actinopteri > Labriformes > Labridae > Cheilinus > Cheilinus undulatus. The sequence goes on from NC_054882.1 coordinate 34,849,296, forward strand.
ACCTTTCTAAACAATGATGATAATTTCAGCAAGTTTTGATAAAATGACTGCTGATGTGTAAACAGGGCAGTTGCCTGGGAAAATACACACGAGAAACAACAAAATAGTTTTGAAGAAACTTTTGAGTTTAAAAAAAATCTTCTGAGGTAGCTTAATGAAACACTTAAAGACTACAGGTCTCTGCCTAATACTGGGAGGTTCTTTTCCCCAAATCATGATTCATGAATGCATGTCATAAAACATTTAACATCAGAGATATTCTCACATCCTAGCAGCAGTCAGGCATGATTGTGTTACATCAGTCACTGTTTTTGCTGATTTGATAACTTAATCAAAGTGAAGGAAGTTAAAAAGTAAAATTTTGTTTGACTACTCGTACCTTTTTGACATCGTCATCATCCTCAGCGTCGCTGTCGTGACGTATGTCTCTCCTGGCCCTCTGGTCCCCTGCCAGCCTGCACACCAAAACAAGAGGAAGTAAGGAAATGAAAAGCACATCAGAAAGTACTCAAAAGTAGTAACTGCTGCTGCAACAGTGTGATGGCAGATACACTTTAATGACTTACATCCTTAAAAGAAAAGCCAAGAGTCACAGTAATTAAATTGTCAAATGTGGCAAAATCTAGTTAAAGGGTTTAAAAATACCCATCACCAACAAAAAAACAAAAACAAAGACATCAGTCTACTTTCCCTGACAGGGAAGGATTTAACAATCAAACTCTCGGCGTCCCCAAAAGGGGAAAAAATGTAGTCTTTTATTTATATAGCACTTTATATAATATAGTGAGGTAAACATTATGTTAGAATACTATATATCTGGAGATCGGCAGTAAAATTATTAAAATCACATTTTAGGATTATCTTTTAATTCCTATACAAATATATACTGCCTTTATTTGTAAAGGAATAGTCCTGGTGTAAGCTTAAGTGCCATTTTGAGACAAGTAAGTTGCCTGAATCTATTATAAAGTCAGTTTGATGAAAGCTTAAAAAATTAAAGTAAACTTAAAAAATGAAAGTTACAAAAAGCTATAGTTAAGAGAATTTACATTTGACCCATTTACACATTTGCTTCAATTTACAGTTAATGTTTTACCATCACGGGAAGCGGGATGAGATGCCACAAAAAAAACCCTGAACCCTCACCTCAGCAAGGCTCCCTCAATGTCCCTTTGCTTGGCAGGAGGGCCGCCGCTCCCTATTTCTGAGAGACTACGCCTGAGAACAGAAATATTTGACAGAGGTTAGATGGTGCAAATAAACAAATAAAAAGCAGTAACCACAGATTCATTCAGCTCTACAAAAAATAACTGCTTTCTAAAGTCTATTTTCTACTAGACTACAATACAAGATAATTTTGTGGCATTTATGTCTGCAGGATTAACTGTCATTTCTTGGTCCCCAACATCCCAGGATGGGCCCATTCCTCTTAAGTTTCAGTCTTTGTTAAGAGCTTTCTCTGCAGCTGTACCTGAGCAGGTTGATGCCTCTGCCTCTACCTCCACCGGGGCCTGCCATAGGGCCGCTGAGCCGACGGATCTGACCCGGTCTGTAAACAGCAGGAAACAAGGTCAACACACACAAATGCAGTCAGCAAACTAGCATGCATAGCTTGTTTATAAAAATTTCATTTTCTCTGAAACGAAACTACCACTAAATGTAGGACGGCACAGAACGTGATAGGCCTGGAAACAGTTGGCCTACAGAGCGGAGTATACCACACTAGGCGGATAGTACCTTTTAATTGTACCATTTTCTTTTTATTAGTTACGGAAAGTCAAATTTAATTCAGGACTAACTGATGTATACTCAGCTTGCTTACCAAAGGTGGTGGTAATGTTTGCTAATTAGCTAGCCGACTCATGCTAGCATGTATCGGTTGTCGTACGAATGCTAGCAACTTAATAAACTCATTAGTAGATATTTAGAAAATAGAAAGCTCCACGGCCACTCGCGCTGTTTACCTTGATTCATTAGGATCACGTCCCGTTAATTTACGAATGTTATCGTCCACATTTTTCAGGCTTTCTTTCGCTTTTTCAAGCTGGTCTTGCAAGCTCCGCACTGCCACCGCCATCTTGCCTCCAGTTAAGCGCGTGCTCTTCTTGCTCTACGTTTTCTGCCTTCCTTTTCTTCTTTGAGTGAAACACAGGCAGCCGACACCCGACGATCAGAGTTCAACAGCGACATCTACTGGTCATTTGTTTTACCCTAAAGGTGATTTGCAGTATAATTTCCCAACTTATTCCATATAGACCATATATAGACTTCTTTTCTGTGCCAGAATTTCGTGTGAAAACAGTCAAAGTCTTTTCTTGTGTTGACATCCGTCCCAAATAAAGGCATGGCGATTTTATAGACTGAAATAAATAAAAGCCTGAGATACCAATGACATTATATAACATATTATATTCACATGCATTAAGATATGGCCCAATCCTGAAGCTGCATTTAAAGGAACCAGTTTTCAAGGGGTGTTCATCCCTCATATAAAAAAACCACCATAACTGTACGTCCAAAATTAATAAATAATTATTGAGATGTGTATTTTAAATGTAAGCAGTGGCCAGCAGTGAATATAATAGTATTGAAATTGGCTTTGATTATCCAAAATATTCCCTAAGGGGGGCCCCTCACACTGACAGCAAGGCCCAGTTCCCTAAAAAAAAGGCCACATATCTTCAAATCAATCAAACTATAATTAGGTAGATCCCTCCAGCAACACTGATACAATGAAAATAATAATTCAGTTGTAAAATGATACAGACAGCAGATATCAAACCTTTTTTATTTTTATAGGTTGTAGCTTAAAAAATATAATAATTTCATATGGTGATTTTGAATCATGATACCCTCTTGTTATTAATATAATAGACTATAAGAGGTAATAAGATGCTGGATATTTATTTTTTAGATTTGAGTAAGCCTCCTCTGGCTTTGTACCAGGAAAGAGATGGTTCATCAATTGTCTTTACTCATTTAGAATGTTTCAATTAAACACAGAGGAAGATTGTCTTGATCTTTGCCCAGGGCTTCTGAATTACTAGATTAGTAAGTAAGTATGTAAACTTGACCCTGACCATAACTTGAAATATCACAATCAACCCACTCATATTTTTGGATGCTTATGATAACATAAAGGACAAGTAGGTTGCATTTGGTGTGAACTTTTGCAACCCAGTATAATCTGGATATGCATGGATTCTGAGGGCAAACAAGACATCTGATTTGTGAGTGCATAACCAAACTCAGACATACAGTATGTTAGGTTTCTAACCTTTGATCTTACTCTTTGTATTGTGACATATTTTTTATTTTTTTGTAGAAGGAGAATGTTTGTCACCTAATCTAGTAATCTTGGTCTTGCTTTGAGACATGTTCATCTGTATTTTGTCTGTATGTGAAACAGAGGACAACAAGCTGTTCCTTATTTTGTTTAGTCTTAACTCAGAGCACACAGTCTTGTGTGAGTCAGCCTGACTCTTTTAAACTGTATTATAAACAGCATTGAGCTGAGGACACCTGCTCTAAATTGTGAATCTTATCAGAGTCCTGATCTTGCAACTCTTGCATATCAAAGTTTGAAACAACCAATCAAGCTACATTTGATATCCTGCTACATTTTTTTATGTTGCTCTGCTGTTTTTAGTGGTTTTGGAATTAAATGTTACCTCAATTTCTCATACAAATATAACACAACATGTGCCTGCAGGTGTGAAGTGTATAATCAATGTTAGGTATTTGAAACAAAGAGCTTTTTTATGAAAAATGGTGTAGCTCGGACTTTGGATCGAACAATAATGTGATGCAATGGCTGAACATACAGTATATTGCCAAAAGTATTCACTCACCCATCCAAATAACTGAAATCAGGTGTTCCAATCACTTCCATGGCCACAGGTGTATAAACCCAGGCACTTAGGCATGCAGACTGTTTCTACAAACATTTGTGAAAGAATTGATTGCTCTCAGGAGCTCAGTGAATTCCAGCGTGGTGCTGTGATAGGATGCCACCTGTGCAACAAGCCCAGTGGTGAAATTTCCTCGCTCCTAAATATTCCACAGACAACTGTCAGTGGTATTATAACAAAGTGGAAGCGACTGGGAACAACAGCAACTCAGCTACAAAGTGGCAGGCCACATAAAATGACAGAGTGGGGTCAGCAGATGCTGAGACACATAGTGTGCAGAGGTCGCCAACTTTCTGCAGAGTCAATCGCTACAGACCTCCAAACTTCATGTGGCCTTCAGATTAGCTCAAGAACAGTGCGTAGAGAGCTTCATGGGTTTCCATGGCTGAGCAGCTGCATCCAAGCCATACATCACCAAGTGCAATACAAAGCGTTGGATGTAGTGGTGTAAAGTACTCTGCCACTGGACTCTAGAGCAGTGGAGATGCGTTCTCTGGAGTGATGAATTGCACTTCTCCATCTGGCAATCTGATGGATTGATGGATTGATTGATTCTGATGGAATCTGATGATCTGCGGTTGCCAGGAGAACAGTACTTGTCTGACTGCACTGTGCCAAGTGTGAAGTTTGGTGGAGGGGGGATTATGTCGTGGGCTTGTTTTTCAGGAGCTTGGCTTGGCCCCTTACTTCTAGTGAAAGGAACTCTGAATGCTTCAGCATACAAAGAGAGACATGGATGAAAGAGTCTGGTATGGATCAACTTGACTGGCCTGCACAGAGTCCTGACCTCAACCTGATAGAACACCTTTGGGCTGAATTAGAATGGAGACTGAGAGCCAGGCCTTCTCGTCCAACATCAGTGTGTGACCTCACAAATGCGCTTCTGGAAGAATGGTAAAAAATTTGCATAAACCCACTCCTAAACCTTGTGGAAAGCCTTCCCAGAAGAGTTGAAGCTGTTATAGCTGCAAAGGGTGGATCGACGTCATTTTAAACCCTATGGATTAAGAATGGGCTATCACTGAAGTTCATATGCGAGTCAAGGCAGGTGAGTGAATACTTTTGGCAATATAGTGTATATCCTTCAAAATTGAAATAACATTACATCACAGACTTTTGTCATGTTTTTTCCAGACACAACTCCACAAAAAACTATACCTGTTATGTATAATAAATATATCTACTTTCTTTTATAAATGGTCAGTAGCATAAAAATAATGATTGCTCTATTAACATCCATTGTCATTTTGTATTTTGGAAAATAATGTAAAAATGCGTCTGTGCCTTTGATTAAAAAAAAAAAAACATGTTTAATGATTACTTAAACATTTAGCTGCTTTAACAATGCCAAAGCCTGATTCCACTAAACAACACACTTGTAGCTCACTCTTTGACTGCATAGTTAAAACAACATAATAATGATGTGATATATCAGTAAATGTAATTCCAGTCAGCTCTTAAAACAAGTCTGGTAAATCTATGATATATCTCATTGTTAGGGTGTGCAATAACTGAGCCTCGTCCCCTGTGTTCTTAGTCATCTCTATGGGTCACACAAAAATCTGTTTTTGCTTCAGCACAATTGCCTAATGATAATCTTATAGTCTCATAATCCAGATGTGAAAAAGCTCTTTGTCTGAGCTCTAAAACAAAGCAGTAAACAGGCTTTAAGTAACACTGTTTACTCTGTTGTGTCAGCACGTCTCTCTGTGTGTGCAAATACAAATGATACAATACACAGCACGATTGTTCAATGTCAGAAAGGCCACTTGTTTGTGTTAAATAATCCCTCTAAAAATTAGCGTGTGGATTTAAAAGCCTCGTAAGAACTACTTAACACTATTTGCAGCCTACCTGTTGAATTACAGCCATGTCAGTCAGTGTTTGGATGCCTCACAAAACCATTATGCAACATTTTGTGACTCATCAAACTGTGTTGTTAAGATCATGAAGGCGTTGGCTGGTAATGGAGAGATTTAAAACTATCAGACAAACGGCTGTACTGATTTTTTTTAGGTGTGGCTTTGGCTGTTTTTTTTTGGGCTTGGTGCTCAAGGGTTGGTTACAAGTGTCAGTATCTAGAGCTAAAACTGAGGCCTATCAGAAAGAACCACAAAACTGCAGTTCCTTAGGTGGCCACAGTTATTAATATTACTATGACTGTAGAAAGATGGGTGGAAAACCATACGCCTACAAGTGAAGCCAAAAGATTTAGTGCTCCCTTGCTGGCTGGCTGCAGTGTAAGTCATAAACCGTGCCTCCTCTGAGTAGACGGAACATGGCGTATTCTTTAGAAATAAAATATGTGCTTGTTAATCTTTCTAAAACCTGGTTTCTGTTGTATTAGTAGAAGTAGAAATACAGCCATGGTTGACAGCTTTGTGACTTAGCTTTATTGGATTAGCAGTGGGGAGAGAGGAAAGTAACAAAGTCGACACAGGACTGAACTGTGAATGCATATGTCAAACCAACACGACAATCTGGACGTGTAGGAACTTTTTTGCTGTTTAACTGGCAGAAAACAAGCACTGGTTAGTAGAGGGGGTGTCACATTCACGGCTTCATAAGTCAGACGATACATCATTCATCATTCTTAATTTTTTTCCATGCCACTTATGTTCACATCACCCGACAACAGCAGATAGATTGAGATACTAATTTAAACACTACGCTTTTGTCACTTTGGACCCCTTTATAGCGCATTGGACCCTTCTGTTGAAGAAAGAAAAGCCCACAATGGTCACTCAGAAAACTTGAAATTGACAAAATAATAATACAAAAATACTGAAAAATTAACTGATGATATTCAGACATTGCTTTTGAATTGTGGTTGAACAGAATCATTTTAAAAAAACAAACTAATGAAACTGGTCTGGACAAAATTGAAGGTACCCTTAACTTAATATTTAGTTGCACAACCTTTTGAGGCAATACCTGCAGTCAAGAAATTTCTGCAACTCTCAGTGGGACTTCTACACCTGTCCACAGGAATTTTGGCCCACTCCTCATGAGCAAACCGCTCCAGTTGTCTCAGGTTGGAAGGCTGCCTCCTCCAGACTGCATGGCTCCCTCCACAGATGTTCAATAGGATTTAGATCAGTGCTCATAGAGAGCGACTTCAGAATAGTCCAGTGTTTGCTCTTAGCCATTCTTGGGTGTTTTTAGCCCTGTGTTTTGGGTCATTATTCTGTTGAAGGACCTGAGACCAAGCTGTGACTGAGACCAAGATGTCTTACATTGGGCAGCACATTTTGCTCCAGAATGCCTTGATAGGCTTGAGATTTCATTGAACCCTGCAGAGATTCAAGGCACCCTGTGCCAGACACAGCAAAGCAGCCCCAGGACATAACCGAGCCTCCTCAATGACTTGCCAAAAAGCTCCAGTTTTGTCTCATCTGCCCATAGGACATTCTCTCAGAAGCTTTGAGACTTGTCATTATGCATTTTTGGCAAATTACAGTCTGGCTTTTTTATGATTTGCTTTCAACAGTGGACTCTTCCTCAGTCATCTTCCATTAAGTTCACTTTGGCTCAAACATCGATAGATGTTTGTTCTGACACTGATGTACCTTGACCTTGGAGTTCACCTCTAGTCTCTATGGAAGTTGCTCTGGGATCTTTGGTTACCATTCATATTATCTGTCTCTTCAATCTGTCATCAATTCTCCTCTTGCGGCCACGTCCAGGGAGGTTGGCTACAGTCCCGTGGACCTTTAACTTCTGAGTAGTCACAGGGACATCAAGATGGTCTTTTAACCTTTACCTTTAATGTGCTTGTCTATTTACCTGACAAAAACCTCCCACAGACTTTGTTTGGGAAAGAGCAGAGCCTTTGAAAAACAAAAAACTCGGAGGGGGATTGGATGAACATTCTGTCCGTCACTTCTTTATGGGCCAATCAGAGCAACCAAATATTTGACGTTGTAGGTGTGTGCCGCTACCACAACTCCGTAGAGAACTGCGTAACACAAACCATGGCGACAGTAGACATGTCAGTGCACGACTTTTATCGTTTGTGGGAGAAAAAACTCAACGCTGTTTTTCTTTTAATGAAGAAATGTTGTGAAGTTCTGATAAAACTGACGCTATAGCAGCATCCACGCTAATTTCTTCTGCCATCATTGCTTACGTCACGACTCTGTCATGCCAGAAAGTATTGCCTCTTACTCCTGATTGGTCCTTTCACTTTCTTACACAGCCCAATCTGTTCAGATGGGAGCTTTGCAAGATGGATCCACCTTGGACGACTCTCTCCTTAGCGTTCTGTGATCCATGTTCAGTGTGGTACACACCATGACACCAAACAGCACAGTGACTACTTTTCACCCTTTAAATAGGCAGACTGACTGATGACAAGTTCGAGGACACTTGTGATTCTAATTGCAGGACATACCTTAGTTTAACATGTTCCTATGGTCAAGTTTTCAATCTTTTCCAGGGGTACCATAAATTTTGTCCAGGCCAGTTTCATTAGTTTGTTTTTTAAATGACCACAATTCAAAAGCAACATCTGATTTTCATCAGTTAATTTTCGGTAAAGTTGTATTTATCATCACTTTTGTCGATTTCAAATTATCTCAGTGACCATTGTGGGTTTTTCTTTCTTTAAAAGAAGGGTACCAACAATTTTATCAATGTGTATTTAAATCACTAAAATAAGAAGTCTGATCCAGGATCCAGAACTTCACTTCAGTGATGTTTGCATACCCGTATGTCTACAGTGGCACCACCAGCATGACAGGTATTTAAAGTGAAGACAGTTTTATGTGTTTGAGTAAATAATGCAGCTGTTTGGAAAGTGAAAGGTCAGAAATACTTCATTACAGCATAAGTGAGTGTTAATTAACGGCTAAAATTTGAAGATCACATTACCTAATGATCGTATCAGGACTGTCAGTGTCCTGGCAGTGTTATTTTAGTTAGAAGGTGGTCATATTGAACACAACATTTGAAAGCAGGATAAAGAGAAGTCTGCCTATTGAAACCTACAGACAGTGAGAGCCCAACAGCATTGTTTTGCTTTTTTACTCCTTGCTGGGCCTTCTTTCTCCCGTTTACAGCAATAGAAAGCAGTTCTTGCCCACAGATCATCCAAATTAACATTATTAAAGTTTTATTTACCATGGTTGTGTAGATATGGTTGGTAGTTATTCCCATCTATAGCAGTCCATCAAGAAGAGCAAGTTTGCTTTGTTTGAAGACCTTCAAACACCAGGAAGTTTTGAGGTGACAATGTAGTGTCAACTGAACAAAGGTGATCAAGAAATAAAGACAGCAGAGGCAAACATCTTTTTAATGCTTTTATTCACTGACTAAAAGAAGAGAAGCATTCATTCAACATAAATTCAAATCAACATTGGGCAGGTTGATCCCTAAAGTGTATGCCATCTGTCAGTTAAGAGGTTGTACATGGAGGTTTGCAATGTTCCCTCCCTTTTCTCATGAACAGAACCACGGATCAACATTTTTCTCTGTGATAAAATCCGTCCTCTCAGCTGGAGCGGACTCTTTCCCTGCAGACTGAACCAAAAAAACTGCTGGAAAAGTTTCAAGTGTAAGGATTTTGTAAAATTTCAGACACGTTTATGAACCAAAGCTCCTTTAGCTGGATGACTGGGGGGTATTTTAGGGTGGGAACTTTACTGGTTAAGCCAGTTATAATTTGTCTGTTCATTAAGCAGCTTTCAAACACTTACACTGATGTATTTGAGCTGAACAGATCGGTTTTAACACTGCAGATTGAATTCAGTTGAGCTGGAATATACTTCTGAAAAAACAAGTTTTTAAGACATTTTGGAGATGTGCCGTGTCAAAAGTAAGGTCCTTGTTACTTGAAATCAAGTCCAGCTGTGTTTTGGGTTACACCTGTGTCCCTGCTTACAGGAAGAAGTTAAAACCCACTGCTATGTGCTCACTTTAACAAACACAATCACACAGGAACATAACGCTCAGAATATTCAACATCAAGGATGGTAAAACCATTTTCGCAGAAAACACACAACAACATAGCTTCTGATTTACAAAGTCTGTGTTTTTATAATATACTTCATGTTCAGAAATTGAACCCGGACATGTGTTGCATAAGAGTATACCACGATAATGCATTGTTGATACCTATACAAATATGCACTGTGTGAGTTTATATATCTATTTATATAGTTTATATCTCTTCCTCTATGGTTTTCTATAGACGCAGCCGGGCGCTGTCAGCACTGCTTGTGCCCCTTTGTGGCCACTAGTAAGACTGCTGTTATTGCAAACTGTCCTGATTTTAAACAAATGCACAACATTCGTACCACGATAAAACTAGGGGCCGTCTAGCCAGTCTCACAGAGACCAAGAGTGAGCCTGCCGTCACCGCTGCTGTCGCTGGGCTGGCTGACCAGAATCAAAAGATCTTAAAACGAAATGATAAAGATTACAGAAATCATTATAAGGCCAAGTATTGTCATTGCAAGTTCTTATTAGTTTACGACTTCATTTCAACTGTGTGACAGTGAGAAAAAGAACAAAATTAAAATCAAAACAGGAAAAAAAAAGAAAGTGGATTGATTATATGCATTCTTCTTGCATAGTTGTGAAGCTGGACTGGGCAGCAGGCCTGCCTGCCTGGCTAATTAGGAGGTTTAGCTCTCCAGACTTGACAAGAAAGACTTTGTTTTGCAGCCAGAAACATCAGAGCCACAGTCGATGCGACCTAAATGAAGATAGTTTGCTGACACTGAGCATGAATATCAGTTTCTGGGTAAAGCCCGGCGCTACAACAACCTCCAAAATTTACAGACAAAGTTTGGCAAGGTCATGCAATTAGCGCCATTTTGTTGTTGCTTCTGTTGAAATGCAATATGGCAAGTGTACAATAAAAAAACCTTTGTATCACTGTTGGGATCATCATGCTAAAGTGGCTGCAAAATAAGTTAAAGTGTCAGCTATGGCTGAAATTGAAAACCAGAGAATCCACACTTCCTGTAAGGCTCTTATTGGGGTTAACACCGAACTTCCTCTTCACTGAGATTATATCTAGCCATAGACCTAACATCTGTATCTGTTAAACAGGGCTGATTTTATACCAGTGCATTGCAACTCCAGTGTATTTCCCCAAGTAACAGAAACAATATATAACAGGATGTTGCATTGAATTCTTCACATTCCTGCAGGAGTCCAGCCCTATGTTTGCCCATACTGAGTTTTGCATGTTATGGTAGTAGTCTGTTGTCTTAGGATTTAAATACAAAGATTAAATAAACAGGAAGTGTATGAAATGTCACATTGTGATGATGAAACCCTGTCTCTTAATGGTAATCCCTTCAGAAACACATAACTTCCTTAAAACTTGTTTAAGGAAGGTGATAGGCCCGGAACCATCTCACTATCTACAGCTATTTTAATGATGCTTTCCATCGCAAAACATCCTGAGAGATGACATAACACACTCTTGAGTTGACAATGAGCCTGAGTAGATATGAGACTCTGTTTGCCCGTGGCTCTGAGCTTGTGTTTAGACTGATGCAGATCTGACACAGTCTGCTGCTTTGGTACTAAAATAACACACGCTCACCATTCAGCTCATGTCAATGGAGTTAGTATTGGCAATAAGCAAAGAAGTGTTGAACCCCTCTCTTTGTTTCCCTGCATATCTACAGTTCTGTGATCACGACAGATCGACGAGCTGTCAAAGCCTTCTGTCTAAGATGGACTACATTAGAGACCAGCTCTGAGGATTCAGTTCATCAGGCCACAGCGGCTTGGCCCTGCTGTTTTCCATGATTTCACTATAACTGCATAAAAAGAGTACAGAAAGTAAATTCTTAACATGTGACAGGTCCAACAGGCAGACTAAACAGGCATCAACCACATCAATGTAGAGATACTATAGGTAATGGTCGCCTGAATAACGGACACCACATCTCCCTGTAGAGCCTTCAAAGTTGTTATGAAATGGCTGAATTCTTAAAATAAGGCTCTGCTAGCTGTGTGTCAGTCCCTCTTTGTGTATATACACAGTATAGAATCTCATACACAGACATCCATCTGTATACGGTGCCCCTGTGTTTCCATTTAACATATACTGTGACATATTTGTGCATGCATCATAACAGCTGACCATTTTCTTGCCACTGTATTGAGATGATCTTTAACCTGTAAGCCTGACAAAAAAGTTAAAACGCACTTATTTCATATCAAGAGCAGCTAGTCCTTACATTTAGCACAGACAGTGTAAGTTTGGTTCATGTGTGGCCTTTCGTGTACCGGACACAGCCCCCCCCCCCCAACAAAATGGCCTCAAATACGCTAAAATATCATGTGAAAGCAAAGGCTGAAGCAGTCGTTTGAAACACAGTCGACCCTTGATGCAGTGACTCACTTTGAACTAGCTTATCTAAAATGGTATCACACCTCCACTCTGCTCAGACCAGCTGGTAATCTGGTGTGACCTGTCAACACTAGCTGCATCCCCGATCCCTTAAACAGACAGACTTATTTAAAGAAAAAAGTATATAGAGTTCAATTCTTATGCAGACGCTCTGTAGTAAACTGTTTGTATGTCAGATGGCCTGAGCGACCCCCATGTGGAATGTCCTGTTCTCTCTTCCCTAGCAGCCGATCTCTCGAGCTCAAAAGCCTGGGACTGAACACTTCCCATAAAGTCTAACCTCGGCTGCACATACCAGGCACACTGGCCTTAATAGGAAGCTACAATCTGTTACAAAGTAGCTTCTGGAAGCATTTGTGGGAGTGCTCAGTCCCTGGCTGTGTGTGTTCTGAGTTTGAAACAAACTCCTTGTCCTCCTCGCCTTTAAGTTCTACATTCAGTCACTCCTCACAGTGAAACAGGTGTTGAAAGAAGGAGACAGAGGGACGAATAAGCCACTGTCTAACTCAACTCTCTGCTTGAGTGTCTAGCACACAACTGACGCACACAGCACTGGACTAAAATGGCCTCTCTTTGCCATTCACTGCCAGGAATTTGGCCACAAGTTACAAGTTGTGCAACAAGGCTGCTTTACCTACATTTGTAGATGGATATAGGTTTCCAACCATGCCTTCAATGAGACATATTCTTAACAGCCTGTCTGAAACTAGGAATGCACGATACTGCTTTTTAGACCAAGTACAAGTACTTACATTTTGGTACTCACTGATACAGAACACAAATAAAAACACTTTTGATCACTATAGATCTTAAAAAGACTGCTCTAATAATGCTTTTATTTATAGAGGAAAAGAGCCACGAGAGCCTGTTGACAGCTTAGCAGAGTAGAGTTTGCAATCTGCTCTTCTTAATTCATTCAGTTTAAAATATCACAGAACTGCCTGCTCTAATAATGAGAGGCTAACGTCATGCTGTAAAATGACATTCAATACAGCATCAGCCGTATTTTACGAGTACGAGTCTGAGTGCTTGGACTTGGAATTACATCAGTATCGGTGCATCCCTATCTAAACCCTAAATTTCAACCACTTACACAACACTTGGTGTACATTAGACTCTGTTCATGCCAAGCACAGAACAAGTGTGTTGACATTTTCACCTGGTCCAGCACAGTATGGTCCACAGTATAAAAAAGGAAGAGTTTGGACACAGAACACAGAGTTGCCAGTGAGTGGAAGAAACTGAGAGTGGAGAGAAAGTATGGAGGTGTAAAGTAGGAAAGAACACTGGACCAGCCTCCTGCCAGTGTGTGTACATGGGCACTTCAGATAGACTTGTGTCTGGGTTCAGTTTGTTCCACTGTGGTCTTTGGCAGCTTATAAACACATCGAGGGAGGAGAACAGATCCAGTGACTCCCAACACTCGTACGAGTGAGCTAGAGGCCTGAGCTATTGTAACTTTCCCTCTGATTGTACCCTGAGAACGAACAATTTCTGTTCCTGTTTCCTGCTGCAGTAGAAGTGATAAGACTACACTGCTAAACATGAGCAAGCCCCCCCCCCACCTCTTTAAATACTCACATATACACACAAGCATTCAGAAAACATATGATGGATGAACTAAATTGCTGTTTGCCCACATGTTCATACTATCTTATTCATTTCTACTGGATATACTTTGAAAGCTAACATGAAACTTGAGCAGAAAATACAGGCACACTTGAAAAGAAACTATGTGTGTGTGCTTCAACATGTGCACGATGCTGCCTTCCTAAACAGTAAACTAACAATTACAGCCACTAACTAAAAAAATCAAATTTCTTGAGCAGAGCAGAAGTTTGAAAAGCAGTGAGACTCCAGACGCTTTCAGGCACAAGATAGCTCAATATTTAGCTACTGGTGATGACACAAAGGGATCAGGGATGAAAGTATATCATGCTATGCTATACTGTGGTATTTAAGATAATCTTAGATCCCCAGCATTGTCTTGCTGAAAGAACTTTATCCCATTACTTATACAGAGCTCTTTCAGGACTATCATCATTAAAATTTGATCAATTTTGTTGGAGAAAAAGATGCCTTAATAAAGATCATGTATTTTGCAGTTCTTGTCTCCGCATTTACCCTCTTTTTACTGTTTTGTTGCCTAAAAAATAGCTAATTCTATTTCTCAAAAAACACAAACATACACACAGGAAGAGCTATTTACTATTTTTATAGCGGGCCTTAGTTTGGGAGGAATCACAGCCCCTCTTTTTCAATTCAATTCAATTAAACTTAGCACATTTCCTACAGATATAACTCAATGTGCTTTACAGAAGATTAAAAGCAAAATATGTTACACTATGCGCAGACGTAACTGGAGGTTCAACTTTCTAGAACTGACGAAAGAGTGCTCCAACTTAAGGTTAATAAAACTTGGGGAGTGGAGAAGACAGATTGGTAGAGGAAGCACACATATACGGTGACAGTGGAGTCTGTAAAATCAGCGCATTGAAATCAATTGTAAAAATATCTGCACAGCTCTGAAATGACATTCTTGAATGAACTGCTGTGAATATTCCCTCCATATCAGTTGATTCACTATACAAACTTGTAACAGCTTGTTCCCCAACAAAGAAGCAAAGCCGATTTCTTAAAAAGGGAGATGAAAGAGGGGAGGAATAATACAAAATAAAAACCAAGATATTTTGGTCTGAAAGTGTCCTGTTGGTAATGCCACTGTCTCCGAGTGTTCAGCTCTATATACAGCCTTTAAGAGAAACTCTTGGTGCCAAAGTGCATTTATCATTTATCCTGAGATATGGACCAAGGACTATGAGATTATCATGGCCAAACCATCAAGATGAGCAAACTTTCGGTAACCACAGGCACACAGCTAAGACCAATTTGTTCTGAACCAGTGCTGGCACACAACTCTCGTTCCATTTCAGCCCACTGCAGGTTAACCTTGTAAACTACAGACCTTAAAAAATGGGCCTTCACAGTCTGCAATGCCTTTAACCTGATCTCTAAAGTGCCATGATAACTACTGAAAGCCACTGAGGAAAAAGCTTTCCGAAAAGGCTTTCGTAGTATTTAAATATGGAGGATAGGTGCTCTGCAGCCCCAGGAAAGTTTGATTAAATCCTAGTTGAGCTCAGGAAATCCATTAACAAGAAAACAATGTTATACAGCTGTCAACTGCAGCAGCAGATATAACCACACTTGGCCCAGGTCGTGCTCATAAATACAGTTAGTCTGGAGCACAATACATTTGGTTAACAATGTTGG
Organism: Cheilinus undulatus; assembly: GCF_018320785.1. Classification (NCBI taxonomy): domain Eukaryota; kingdom Metazoa; phylum Chordata; class Actinopteri; order Labriformes; family Labridae; genus Cheilinus; species Cheilinus undulatus. The sequence continues at coordinate 34,864,854 of NC_054882.1, forward strand.
CCTGGGTCCTGAGCATGGCATGGATGTCCTTCAGCAAAGCCCAAACAACAGTGAGGGCAAAGGTGGTACCTCAGTAATTTGGGTAAAGGTATTTTCTTAGTATTAAACAACATCCACAACTAGGATTCAGTCAAAGTCAGGCCTTCTTCTAGAAGACAAATGAGCCAGTTTCAGAGCCAGCCAGGATGCACTGTGCCAGACATTTCACCCCAGAAAATGGATTACATTCAGTTCAAACATTAATTAGGCCCAGCAGGTTAAGCTCTTATCCACAGCACTGATTTTTCCCAAAAACAACACACTTCTCTGACCCAAACATCTCCTGGATATTAAACATGTTCAACAAATAGATTGATTTTGCCATTCTTAAGTCAGTATCAACCTTAATCTTTGAAAACAAATGTATGATAAGGTTTGTTAACCCCCAACCAATGCGGTCAGGGGGTTTATCAGATGGCAAGACAAACAACATCATTTACATAACAATGAGAGCAACTGTATGCTTAAAACAGGGGCTGTTTCCAAGGCAACTGTGACTCAAGAGGAAAACAACAACAATACAACACACACTAACTGATTGTTCCACACAACCTACTCAAAATAATCATCACCACTGTCCTGGTCATAGTGATGTTCAAAGCCTACCTGAGACTGACAAAGAAAGTATTCACCACAGAAATACGCCACTTGTCTCAAACCTTGTTGTGCTGTTGGTGACCAGCATTCAGAAATATAACCAGAACTCGCTGGAAGTGGAACCCACAATTTCCAAACCCACTCATTCAGCAGCTGTGACTGGTGTGGCAAGATATGCATTGGTCAAATGTTCTGTGGCAACTTCAGCTATACAGTAAGCCTTCAATATAAACAAAAACTGACTGACCGACTGACTGAATGAGAGAATGAGAGTTAAGTTACATTCAGTGAATCCCCTTCTTTTCCCTGTTTGAAATGTTTTACCGTAAAATCGAGAACAAGTAGTTTCTGTCTTCAAAACTGCTGGCACAAGCCATGCCCAAGAAAAAGAAGGTTTTTCTTAGGTCAGATCTCACAAATTAAAAAAGTAGTCAGAGAATTCTCCCACAGAGATTTATATGAGGCATGTAGAAACTCAAATTGATTCTCTCTTGAAATAATAACAATATTTTAGATAATGCCAAATCTCCTCATATTATGATGCACATGCACTGCTCTTTACTCTGACTTTGACTTGATGACTTGACTTTTTAATATAAAGGACATCTGGTTCTATTCATGCTAGTCCAAAAGTCCTGATCAAAGTCAGCTATATTAATTCTGACTAAAGAAAAAAAGACATTAAGATTCACAACCAGCTCATGACAAATCAGAATGTAACCAAGTGTTGTGGCGGGTTGATTCTGATAGTTTGGCTCTGCATGTCATTCAGAAGACAGACTCACTATTTAATCTTCTAATGAGGTTTACTGCAAAGTCAGCTAGGTGGGGAGTGTGTTGGCTGTGAGCATGTAACAATATTCTCCTTAACACAATCAGTGAGGTGCTTGCGTTTCTTAAATATAACCATTTGGCTTTTAAACACCGCTCACTTCACAATGATCATGACTCTGAGACAAAGAACCGTCATGGCTGTTGTTAAAAATAGCACACACCTAATCAGCCTCATCACTGTGGAGATTCCCATCCTGCTGGCATGGCTCTCAAATTTGCAGAAAAATAAACAAAGTGCTCCTTCTGAGTAACATTAGAAGCAGCTTCAGTTATGTCACCCAGGAAGTGATTGATCAGTTAGTTAACAAAGTAAAACAGAGTGAAGCAGACTGAGCGACAAAGAGCAAGAGTAACAACAACAAAAAAGTCCAACTAAAGCTTGTGTCAGAACACGCATCCTTATCCCACCGGTCCGTCACTCAACCCTCAACCCGCCCGTCTGCTCTGTTCAAGCTGTGAGCAGGATAATATATCGGTATCTAAATACACACAAGGCCTATATAGGCAAGGGAACCACAACACAGGAAAAACAAGATCATACATAGAGCAGGAAGAGATTACAGAACTGTCAAAGAAAACAGAAACAAATAATAAAGAGGCTCTGGAGGTTATTAAGGTGAAAGAGAAACATCGAGCACTAAAACTTGTAGATCAAGACCAGACCAGACTGGGCCATGTCAGAGAAAAAGGCATTACAAGCAGCAGAGTGGCCCATTGAAGCAGACAAATTTAAAAATGCTGACTTGTGGTCAGTTATCAAAGATTGGTATGACTTAGAACCACATAAATTTCAACTATTTTAATAAGCATATTGAGTTATAATTGGATATTTGAAACATCAAAAGGTTAAATATAGCTAACTAGATAATTAAGAGGCAAAGAAAGAAAAAAGGGAATTATTTGGAAGAGGTTAGACTTGATGTTGGCTAAAACCTCTGTGAGAATAACACAGAAAATAAAAGTTAAATAAAAACAATCGGCTCACATCTTCAGATAAATGTAATTCATAGATTGTTTTAAGATCCAGTTTAGATTTCTCACTTAGGTCTGCTTTTGGTGTTGTTTAAGAGGCCCAAGCTGACCTGGACTTCATTGGTCTGGCCTGGTCTTGATGCACTTGAAGCAGGGGTGTGTCGGATTTGCCGTCCCTGCCTACATGCCCATGCTGAAGGCCTGCAGCTCGCGGTGGAAGTGCAGGGTGGGTTCCAACAAAACCAAGCTGGAATCCAGACAAGGGTGCCAGACACGGCCCAGGCCCAGAGAAACCTCCTTGACCAGGTTGTGGATGGGGTCACCCTCCATGCACACAGACTGGTCTGGATCGAAGTCGATGCTCTCTTCAGACACAGTCAGGACACGAAGACTGGAACCTCGCAGCCGAGAGACGGCTACCAAGTTATGAGACCAAACAGTATAACCTGCAGAGAGAAAAGAATGGGTAAAGAGGGTGCAACTAATTGTTGACAAAGTTTCTTTAATAATTTCAAAATACGATTCCCAGACTCCCACTGGTAAGTTTCATCACTACATCAACATTATGTCTCAAGCAGTGGCACAAGCCACAGAAGTTACAAAATGTCACTGATGAAAATGGGTTAATTTTTGAGATGGAAAACCATTACGTTTTATATGACACCTCACAACTTTTCTAGACAACATCAAACATTTAATTTCCTAATGTATTCAACCATGGTAGAAGAACAAAAATAATTAATAATAAAATAAAAAATGACAGAGCAAAATCAAACAGGACAGAAAATCAATCGCAGAGAGGCAATGTGGTTCTTTGTTTGCATATTGTTCTCACATACAGTGCTTAACAAATTTATTCGACCACCCTAACCCTAACCCTAACAAAAATAAGGTTAATGCCACAGCTGCCCTAAATTAACAGCATTGGTAATTACCAAAATCATTTTTTATGTTTCTGCAATGGTTAATACACCAATATGTAGAAGCTCTTTAAACAAAATGACATTGTTAACACTAAAATATAATTATTATTGTTATCCATAAATTCCCAATTTAATGATTTACAAAAAAACTGAAAAAATAGTAAAGCACATTAATATTTCTTGATTAATATGTCAAATTATAGTTATTTACCGTACTTGCATTCCTGAACAGAAAAATTTGTTTTAGTGGTTGAATGTTATGCTTGATTAATTTCTGAATTCTCAGAGAAGCCCAGTGAGCCGGCTCAAATTTGGGTGAATTCAGTTTGAAATCCCTCATTCTTGTTCAAAATGGTAAAACGTGGAGAGCTGACTGAAAATGAAAGAGTCCGCATTAAAGCACTTCATGATGCCGGATGGTCTTCGAGACAAATATGTCTAACAAATTTGTTAAGCACTGTATAACTGGGTTATCATGTGATCTAACAATTCCCTATGATTTTGTGATCTCTTATCTCCAGCTAAGAGATGTCCAGGCAGCTTTCTGCTAAGCTGCACCACAAAACGCATCCAGCGATGGATACATGCCATCTGTTGGAGAAAAAATGCTGTGTACATGGAAGGCAGCAAAAACAGAGTATGTGAAATTTGCAGGTAAAACATAACCTTGCAAAGCAGATGGATTGGCCAGATTCCATCTCTGTCATTAGGAAAATCCATCTTGCAAAGCTCCAATCTGAAGCGTTTGTGTCAGCTCTAAAAATGGACCTGACTGATTAGCATTTAAGGAGAACGAGGCGGCAGCTGAAGGTAGGGTTAAGTAGTACTAGAAGCTCATAGCAATGTCTATTGCCATGTAGTGATTTGCTTAGATGTAGCCATAGTATAGTGGCAGTTTCATCAGAGCTGGACCACATTTCTTTATTATAACTAACTCAGGGCCACACTAAAAGCTTCTCTTAGCAGAGAAGATATTTTTGCACTTCTCCCAACTGGTCTTGGAGGGAATTCTATGTACTGACAAGCTTCACTGTTCATAGCTTGTGACAGCACCTGTCTGCCTCAGGTTGCAGTGGGTGCTTACCATCTCATTTTGTCTGGTTGCCTTGATTGGCTTGTCAAGAATGTGATAGACAGACCATTCATCCAATCACCCTCTTCTTTGAAAAGTCTTGCACTTCCCAAACACTTTGTATGTGAGGTTTGGAAATCAGTGTTTCCCCTACCATTATATTAGGGGGGCACTCTGTCTGCCTCCACGTGCATGTATACATGTAAGTAAAAGTCTATCTGGCATGTCAGGTTCAGTAAAAGAGAGATCAGAATGAACTCAAAGATTCCTATAAACCAACACCAAGCTGAACTCACCATGTATCACCAGTACAGTCAACTGAGTACATCTCCACGCCAAGATAACCAGAGGGTCTTCGTTACGATTGACACTGAGGTCGGGGAAGTCAGGGTCGTCCCTCAGGAGCATTAAGTGAGTCAGCGTTTTGTTGTACTGCTGAGAGATGAGCTCCAGTGTAGCGTCTGACACCAGTGTGCTGTAACTGTCAAGGTGGAGGCGCTCCAGAGGAAGGCTGGGCTTTAGGACTCTGAGGAGCTCTGAACTGTCGACCTCCAGGGCCATCATGTACACTCGCAGGTTGGCACTCACACGGACCTGGGAAGGATCAGGGAAACTTGACTGATGCATGTGTAGAGACGTGAACCAACTTAAAGGGATTCTTCAACATTATGGCAAATTCGCCCATTACCATAATTCCTATAGTCTTAGTTAAAGGTTTGTTTCCTTTAGTTGTCAGTGCAAGCAGTTTCTAGATCTGGGGGGACTGAAATACCAGTTGCACAGCTAACGCTATGTTAGCAGACCGTATTTTTTGCTTTCCCTCATCAAACTCATCAAATACACAATCCAACAACTCCAAAATGCTCTCGTGGACAAGTTGTGACCTGCACATTCACCATGCTATGAAATAATAACGTATAATTATGTAACATTACGACACATGAAGCACATACTTGGAACTATTTCTTGAGTAAACCACTGGGCGGAGTGGCACAGTGCAGCAGCCATGTCTGGAGTGTAGTTCCGGCTTTGCATTTAACTTTAAAACATCTCCGTCTCGTAATGTTCCATGATTATTTCACAGCGTGGTGAATGTGCAGGTCACAACTTGTCCATGAGAGCGTTTCGGAGTTGTTGGATTGTGTTTTTGATGAGGGAAAGCAAAAAATACGGTCTGCTAACACAGCGTTAGCTGTACAGCTGGTATATCGGTCCCCCCAGCTCTAGCAACAGCTTGCACCGACAACTAAAGGAAACAAACCTATTACTAAGACTGGACGAAAAAATGGGCCAGTTTGCCAAAATGTTGAAGTATCCCTTTAAGGCTGGGGGGGGGGGGATGCTGGGATAAGACATTATCCATTTTTGTTTTTTATTAACATGTCAAACCTCCCCACATTGTCTTCAAATTAACCAAGAGACATTGCATCTGTTTCTAGTTTGGATAAAAAAAACTATGCCTGCCACTTTACCAGTGCCTTCCAGTCCTCCTCTGTTGCTGTCCCCTCTAATGGTTTGAACTCCAGGGCGGCACCGTTGAGCAGCAGGGACAGGCGATGTAGTGGAACTCGACGTGGAGATGCCAACAAACCACAAAGCTCGGATGTCAAATCAGAGAAATCCAGAGCCAGAGAATGAAGATTAGACAGACGATCTAGCTCTGATGGTGAGATAAGTGGACCTGAGGAAAATTCAGGAGATGTAAAATAAACAAAACTACTGTACATATTCCTGGTATTTTTAAATGAAGCAATAGCTGCATCTGTACAGGTACAGACAACACATACCCAGCTGACGGTCCAGTAAACTGAGGTGTTTGAGGGTCTCAGCTGAAGGATTAGACAGGCAGGCTAGAGAGCAAGGAGTCAACAAATCGAGCATGAAGCTGCAGGACAACCACCGCAGCTGCCGGCTATTAGACAACATCTCCATGAACAACTGCTGGATTCTGCCAAGAGCACCGAGACAAGGAAATAAACAGTGAGGGAGGGGGAGATTAAGCGGTTATTCACTTTACCAGCATGAGTAGACTTTTCTCAAGGTTAAATCTAAGCAACAGTGAGAGGCGTTTCTGCCAGCTAATCAAATTTAACACAAATATCCTTCTACAAATAAACCTAGAGAAAAAGAAATGGTTTTAGTGCAGATACACATGTGAAAGATACATAAATGTCTCAGAGATGATACAGAAGGACATTGTTAAATCTGTGGGCTCTCATACAAGAATGTAAGACATATGACATAAAAGTGAGTTTTAGCATAATATATTTAAACTACTTACTTTTTTGGCTCTGATTTATTGGTTCTTTAACAGTGTTACCTTGACAATATAACCCCACCATATCAAAGAGGTGTACACTGATGCATCATTTTCATCTTATGCCACCCACATAACTAAGTTGCAAAACAAACCCACACTGATTGTGATGTACAAGAAGTACTGAATAAAACACAATATGATTTTCATCATCACCTTTTTTTTATTTCTTTAAAACTACATAATATAGTTTTCAAAAAGTCATGGCACAAAAGCTTATAAGAACTCAGTAACTCCTCCTCAGGCTAATATACCTGCTTACCAACACCTCCTATAGCCATCTACTAGTTTTTCCAGTCTTGCTTTAGAAAATTCTCAGCATGACCTAAGCCTTTTCTTTTTCTATTTATCTAGAAAACTAAGTCTTACTACTTTGAGGGCTGTCTATTACATTCATCTGTCATTATTGGAAGATTCGAGAGATTCTTAGTTTATTTGTCTTGCAAAGTTCATCCAAACTCATGTAGAGATGTTCAAATACCAATTTTTTATCTTCCCAATACCAAAGCGTTGGTTCGATACTGGTGTAAACTTTCTTGGCCGACTATGCTGTGGAAAACTACCATATAATTTTAGCCCTACAGTCAACTCAGAACATGACTCAACAAAAACTACTGCAATGTACGGCCTCTCTCTGACACCTACAGTAGTTTTGAAGTCAATCATTTTGAGCTTAAGTGCTAAATATTAAAATAACAAAAACACTAAGGACCTCATCACAGACTCTATCTTTATCTCCATTATGATCTGAATGTTTAAACATGTGCAGTCTGACACGGCATGACGTGGTGATGGAACAGCCTGCCACTGGTTGACAGCCCCCACAAAATATTCTGTTAGCATTCAAGTTAGCGGCAATAAATGATTGAAAATTAACTTAAAAAATGGATAGAAGACATCCAATAGTGGCTCTTACTGTGATGATTTAATCTTTAAAGTCCTGAAAAGTCACCCGAGCTCCAGGCTGACTAGAAACACCTCTGTAAGGCTATGATCTCATGGATAGCATCAACAGAAGAACGCAACGGCTAGCTTCAAATGGGAAAAAAAAAATCAAGAGGCTATGATTTATGGTTCCAAAGTTCTTTCACTTTTTAGAATCTGTGTCACTTCTCGTTGTTCATGACAACACCGGTCTGGAAGTGTTTTTAACAAATACATACAGAGAATAGAGAATATTATGCTTCCTCCAAAATTTGCTGCTGCAGTGGCTTTGTTCTTTTTTTTCTGTTTTTTCGGTTCTTCTTCTCTGCTCTAAAACTGGTAGTCAGTCTGTGAGTATTTTCGAGCTGTAAAGAAGGACTAAATCCCGGTATATTACACTAACTAACTGCTATAGTAGTGTATTAGACTACACTACTATAGCACAGCTAAATTAAGCAAAATATAAAGGTTAAAAAACAGTATTGGAACGGTGCATAAACATGTGCACTTGGCTACACCAATACCCATTCTCCAGCAGTATCGGACGAATTTCCAATACTTGTGTCAGAATCAGAAGAACTCTAATCTTATGATTTGAAATATCTTTTTCGATCTTTGAACTCTGGCCTCTGAAATTTCTGGGTACTTGGTGGATTTCATTAACCTTGTAAAGGATTGTCCAGATTCCCTGTTTGTACCCCATGTCATGGATATGGCAAGTCGGATCAGGAATTCATTTTCTCTCCACTAGCATAACATTTTCTGTTTCCCTTATTAACACTTCAGTATTTTCCTTCAAAAACATCATACTCTGATGCTGACAAAGTGCAATCTCTGAAGTTTCCTCTGCATTATATAAATGCTTCATTTTGACTTTATGTCATGGAAATGCCTTCTTGCAACTCTAACCTGCAGGGTTTTATTTTTATAGATCGACAGATAGATTGATAGATATATGACAGACACTATTAATCCAGAGGGAAACTCAAGACTTCTAGACTACTAAATTACACCACTGGATTGTCCCTAAACAACAGCACACATTTGCCTTTTTAGCAGACCTTTTGCAGTGATGTAGGGTTTTCTTAATAGTTATCACAATATGTGGGCTACTGTGACACTTGTCTTAGTGCCCCAGATCTTGGCTTTAAATATTTCAGTTATAATCTCCCCATGTTCCAAACAGGGGATATAGTCAATTTGAAATGTTTTTCTTCAAAGACTCTATTTTTTAAAAGAGAACATCCTGAAATCTGATGTCCTTGGACAACGCTTACAGGAACCTTTGGTGGCTTGCAGGCAGCCACATCCAGGATATACTTCTGAAGGCACTGAATAACCTCAGAATTAGTGGGTCAGCCCTTGAATTATGTTCACCTGACTCATTAAAGCTTTAGCTAGTACATCACATGGGTCTGGACCGATGTGGTTATTTTCAAAGTAGTCCTTTAACTTTCTAAGAGGGACCTTTTACTGTTTTGGTGTGTTTAACCTGCAGAGAAATAAGTTAAAGCAATCTAGCTTTAAAGAAGAGCATTTGTCTTATCGTGTGCCAATTATGAAGACAAATTTGCTTCTGGTCACTTAAATACTAATTGTTGACTGCATTCTGAAGAGGACTACTATAATTTTTGTACGACTTTGTGAATGTCTGTCCATTTCTGCTCTGCCCTTTATCAACCTCCGACAATAAATGTATAGTAGTACTTTACTTGGTGAATTTTACCCTAAATGCATGGATACACTCTGTATATGAACTATAAATGAATTCAACAACCAGCAGAAAAAAACATAACACCACCATGCTCAAGCTTACTCATTAATCTTCTTGTCTCCCTGGTGAATTTGGTGCAGGTTGGAACTGTCTAGTAGTCCCTCTTGCTGGAGAATACAGGTGTCGACATAGAGACTCAACTTCTGAAGGTTTCTGAGGAATAAAAGAAAGGGAATGTGTGAAATACACAAAATTGGTAAATCAATACTAACTTTATAGTTTTCTTAAACTATTTCAGTTAAAAAGGTTACAGACAAGAAACTGCAACATATTTGTGTTTTTGAGTATACCAAAAACAGATGAATTGGTACAATTTCCCTTTCCACCACTGACACATTTGCATAAGAAAATAATTACACCTTACTACTCTTCTGTTGGCAGTGTTTACAAACCGACTTGGCTGAAAACCAAATTTAGTCATAACAATTATCTTAAAAGGATGGCTCCTGTGCCATCTGTTTGCTCTGTCAACGTGTATAAAAGTCATTTCCAATGTAGGCTGTGTATCTGGCTCTATTACAGAATGATCAAGGGGAGCAAGGGAACATTAGTGAGTTAGGATTAGAGATATAACAATATAAAAATGTCATGTCGTGATTTTAGTGACCACATATATCATGGTTATCAGTATTTTGATGGTTTGTTATTATGTGCTGAAAATGTTCTGATATGTCAAAATTAAACAAATTCACTGACTTTTGTATTAAAAACCAGAATAATAGAATAAGTAGCAAAGATAACTGTGCACTCTTTGTTAGTGGTGGGTGACTGAGTTTCAACTTCAGTTATGATTTTAGCCTACCCATAATCATGAAAATAAGTTAATCAAGGTTAAACGATTACTGTGCCAAACGCAGAGTTGCATTTGTCCTGTCATGTGTGGTAAACCAAGCACAATTTCCCTTCCTTCATAGAACAGCATATGCCTTGCAGTGTTGTGCCTGGATGAGCTATGTGCTTATACTTTTGATGAATGGTGAATTAAACTGTTCAATTTACACATTACGAGAGACAGCATGAGTGTAGCTCATTCTGAAACCACTGAACAAGCTTTCATACTCTGTGAGATAGAGAATTGTTTCCTAACGCAGATTCACTGCTTGTATCCTGTCTGTCAATACATCCCTTGAAAGAATGTAAAGTATCTGTGTTAGCATTTTAAAGGAGACAACAGGTTAGGTTTCCACACAATGTTTAATATTTTGCATGAAATTCTGGAGCAGCTATTTAGTTACTGAAATTACTTGCAAAGCACACATCTTTAATCAGATTAGTACTGAAAAAAGGCCATTTGTACATGCTATTTCACTAATAATTTTAAAACATCAGGCTCCAGGTGATTTTTAATATTTGAAATCTCACTCTTTAACTATTTCTGACTCTTCCATATGCACCTGTGTATTTTCTAATTATTCAATTACAAAGAATATTGTTTTCCAGAGACTGGCAAAACTACCTCTGTACAGATATGGAAAAATATAGTAAAATGAAGAATTACTAAGACATTTATTCTATTTACATGCATTACTCATTATACAGTTGAGCACACATCTCCTCTACCTTTCCTGTAACGAATCAATCCTAATGAAATCTATAAAATCTAGAAGTTTCAACACTCTGTAGTTTCGGGTAAAGCTTGTGACTTATGCAAGGTAGAACTTTGATTTCTGAAAATGAGAAGATGCCTTCAAAGGCATTACTATTTACTCAACCATTTGGGACATATGCAGATGTTGTAAAATCATTGAGTAATCATGTCTAATAATGGTGAGGTCAATATTATCCAAAGTAATCATGATTATTGTTTTTGCAACTCTTGAGCAGTTCTACTGTTGTTCATATAAACATTATAATATTGACGTGTGATAAGTAAATGTGAAAACCTTGACAAATAGCCATTAACAATGATAATTGATATGATTGTCAATTTTTGGCATACTTGGACAGGTTTCCAGTACCAAGTATTCTAAAACAGCATGCAGGTGGTTGTCAAAACAAAGCATTGATAGAGAGAAATAATTAATAATTTTCTGATAGTCTCACAGCAGTTAACTCTAAGGAAACAGAAACATAGTGACACAAATGTTCAGAGAGTGCAAGATTCAATTTGATTACTGCTGAAATGCTCCTTCCTTCCTCATGTGTGTCGCTGCCGGCCCTTTATCAGACAATGCAGCGCAGGCAGAGAGCAGAGGAGAGAGACCATAGTGTTTCCTGGTCCCTAAATGTTTTTCTTTATGTCCCAACTTGTGGACCTATTTTGAGTTCACCTCAGTAAATAAATCTAAGATGCATACTGTCATAACATCGTTTACCTTGATATTTAAGTGTTGCAATTCGGAATGGTTTTAATGCTCATTTAAATTTGAACAGTGTTACCCACCATGAGGGATTTTTACTATGGTGACCATTAAAAGCAGTAATGTTTCATCACTAGTCTGGGTTCAGCCTTATGTCCGTTTCAGACTGGGAGTGTGTTTTGCTGCTTGCGTGTGCCATGTGTGTCTGCTCCGACTCCTGCCGTTGCAGCTTACACACAGGGTGCGAGTTTTCTGCGTGTCAGCCGCATCTCCCTGCTCTCAAAGCCCCGTCCTTCTTCATAAGTTTAACCTCAATAAACCCCCTAGAGGCGACTTGATTCAGTGTGCTGTGGAAGTTTGTCCAGAACTATTCAAAATATGAGCATTCTGTACAAGTTAACAGAGTTTCTCTATAGAATAGCTAAACCGACTTTTACTTTGAAAAGCACAAACCAGAAAAGCATTCATACGGTGTTTATCTTTCCTGTGACAGTGTGGAGACATAAAGCTTTACTAATAGTTGCTCTTTAGAGAACATCTTTATCAAACAGGCACATTTACACTTGTGGCCTGCCTCAGGGTTATCAAGAAACACATTGTAAACATATTCTATGTGCATATTTGCCACAACGATGTAAATATGGATCTCCATTTATCATTTTCCTGTCTAATATGGTCCACAGCCACACGTGGTGTGTTGAAAAAATAGGCAAGACTATGAATCTCTCAACTCTGCGCACCTATTAGGGCGTATCAGCCGTGCGAGACGTGGCGCACATACAGGCAGTCTGAAAGCCCTGACTTGTTAACTGAAAATCCACGCGTGTCACACTGCCAATCTGAAACGGGCTTTAGCCTTTTCAAATTCCATACACAAAGAGTTACCATTTTGTGTTTTACCCCTTACTGAAATAATTCCTTCTTGGTTTCTCTTAAAAACATAAGTAGCATGCAGCAGCCATGACACATCTATGGTGGAAAAATCTACTGTGCAGTTATAGAGTGGTGAAGACTTTATCTGTGAAACAAGTTGATGATTCTCTGGCTTAAACGCTTTGTATCAGTCGAGTGCTTAGAAAAAAAAAGTCCACCACCTACACTCTATTAAAAACAAACAAACAAACAAATCTCATTATAACCACAGTCTAAAGGGTCAAACTTGACAAGTTGCTGAAAAGAATTAACAACCAAAGGTGTGACATGCACATATACCATACTCACACAATACTCTGTTATGTGCCATGCAGCCCACATCCTGTAAATCAGCTGAGAGTTAAGCTTCACAAAATGCCTCTGAAGTGAAACCATCAGTAGTCTCATGCATCTACTTAGTGTGTGACACTGCCAATGAAGGAACAATGAGTTATCTATTCTCATTATTTTGAAAATGAACTAAAAACAGGTTCTGTTGGATCCTTGTTTGCTAAATGGAAACCTGACTTCCGTTACTGTGATAACATACAAGCTATAATACAGTGTTTGACATTTGATCAACTAAGGAAACCAGATAGAACTGAGATAAAGTTCAAACTGAACCACTGGCAGTTTTGTTTCTAATTTCCTTTTCCAAATGCAAAAAAAAGCTAATACAGTATACTGGCATTAGGGTCATATTTTCAGTTTAATAAACCTCAGCCCAAACACATGCAAGTGTTCGTAAGTAGCATGGAAGTGGGCCGCAAGTTAGCCTCATTAGTAAGTTTTTCTGTAAAGAAACCATTAGAAACAGCGGACCTGGGAAAAGTGTGAAAATAGAAAACAGTTTTAGCACCATCAGCAGAACTAAGACATGAGCAGCAAAGCTTTGGATGGCTGCTGTTTCCATATGACAAAGCTCTGTTGAGAATAATAGAGAATGTAGGAGAAGGTAAAACAGAGGGAAATACTGCTGAACAACATCAGAAATCTGATTTCAAAGTTAAGCTTTACCACACAGTAAACTCCCACAGGAGATGTTAGCCAAGAGGCTGGATTTTATGTATGCAGGAGAGGTGTTATTACATCTTACAGGCTGTTACTATATACCAGAGCTATATATATGTATGTATATTTATATATATATATATATATATATACACACACATACACTGTATATGTCTCTGTCAGTGCTGATATCAGCACTGACAGAGTCGACAAAGCCTTCTCTAACCAGCACCAATGCTGCATTGTATCTGCTGGTATGAAAACACCAGTATAACACAGAAAACAGAACTGGAAACAAAAGAAACGCAGACCAGTGTTAGGATAAGCTTTTTCACAAAAATCACTTGTGTTAAGCTCACACTAGGGCTAGATGATATAGACCATGAATGATTGTAAAACCTTTCTAAACTCTTAAATGTGTTTTTACATAATTACATTTCCATGATCTAAGTGACTGGTGGTATCAAGAAATACAAAAATTGATGATCCTCAGTCTTTTTTTTCACCCATAAGAGAAAGAGCAGATTTCAAATACATTGGAAACACTTGGAAAAGTGAGTGGAACTGATGATGAGTGAGGGATTTACTCTCTCCTTGCCAGTTCCACTCATTTTCCTTAATTTTGCCAACATATTTGTGCAATTTTGACAGTGTATGAGAGTTTGTCTGCAATTTCTGATCATTAAAATCAATTGATCACCAAGTACTAGGTGTTTAAGTCTTCAGTTTCAATTGCAATAGTACCAAACAGATAAACATAACCACTCATAGTATAAATGCCCCTAAGTTAAATCAATTAAATGATAATTTCCCATTCAGACATAAAACTTTAAATAGATTACGCTGTGGTCAATAAGCACACTATTGTTAGTAGTTATCACTCCAAACAATCATTCAATATTACACTCACCAATGGCCAGATGAAGCAACGTTTAAAGTTATTCTAGCAAAACATAAACCGTACTGATATGACTAAGGACTTAAACCATTATTGATGTACATAATTGATATTATTTGCAGTAAATAGCTTTAAAGTTAGTTTTGCAGATATTTACACATTACATGTCAGCAGACTAAGTACTGTCTGTCAGCCGGTTGTGACAATGCTGTTTTTAACTCTCACACATGCAAAATTAATTATATAATTCAATTATGTATTTTATTTACAATGAACATGTAGTTCCTTTCTGTATGTCATGACTGAAAACCTATGATAAAAATAAATTCCTTTATTGTAGAATAAAATGTTTTCTCGTTTTGTGTCTGTTTTATAACCAACAGACCATCCCAGTAAGACTATGTTAGGTTTTGTCGTTAAGTCGGTACTTTACGACAAAAAGCTAAGAATATATTGGTATTAATATTGCCTTAAATAAGCATGGAAATATCAGTTCATCGAATATCCAAATCGTATATTCCCAGAATTAGAGAAAAATTACTGAAAACAAAAGAAACACAGACCAGAATTAGTATGAGCCTTTAAACAAATATCAATCACGTTTAGCTGGCACTCATAACTCCGATGAGTGTTTCATTAAGCAGTGAAGGACTGTAAATACCACCTCAGGGTTACTGAGATAACGTTACCGACTCCGCTGCAAAGACATGACCCGATTACGTAACCGCTAATGTCGGTTTGTTTATAGCTAACTAAGCTAACATTAGCTTGCTGCTAGCTGACTGCGACGCAACAAAGTATGTGGAATTGCTTTAACTGAGAGTTTGACAATGGAGTAATTACAACTGAACATAAACAAACACCCCAACGACTCGTTTGAAGCAATACTGTAGATATTACCTGTTGTTTCGGATGCTGGTGAACACACACAACACCTGGTCCAAGTAAGTGGCCATGGCGTCTCTCCATCGCTCAGAGAGCTCTGGGTCGTTGTCGGAACAAGGGGGCTGGTCCATCCTGGTAGACGACGGTTCGCTGTTGAGAGGAGAAAGGTAGCTTTCCACCGGGGAAAGTTCTAGCTGCAGTTCCCGCACGAAGGAACCGAACCTCCGCATGAGGAACTCCAGTCTCGGTGTGTCCTCGGAGCCGTTACAACCGCCACCTATCCGCAGTTTAAGCTCGGTCCACAGCGCGGGGTAAAAGAGACACTCCCTCCACCGAGAGCACACAGCCGAGGCCCGGAGCTTGTCTCGGTCGGACAGAAAGGAGAATATGTGAACGATAAGCTCGCTGGGTAAAGCCATGGCTCCGACACCCCCGCACAGAGCCATGGCGAGCTAAGAAAGCTGTTATTCGACAACCAACCGCGTTTAAAACAAATGTTACGACCGTTTCTAAAAATTGGTGCAGCGGTGGCGATTTCTGCAACGCTCCTTTCTCTCGGTGAAAACAAACCGTTTTTCAGCTCTCCCTTCAATACTATTGGACTGAACCAATCCTTTTCAACGCACGGGGAACAAAACAATATAGATAAATACAGTTAAAAACGTCAGGCGTTTCCGAATCGTCGTTATCACTGATTTTTTTCAATTGCGTTTTTGTTAATTTAAGCATATCAAGGCTTTGATAATATTTTTAAATGATGCTTATCTGGGATCTGTGATTGCATCGCGTCGTTGTCAAGTGAATGGTTCAGTCCCGAGGTGTTGTTATTTTTGCCATACTGTCGTGCTCCGGCAGAGGGCGCTGTTTCTCAAGTCTGATAATCTCAAACTAACACGTGATCTTTATTTTGGATTTTATGCCCACCCAGAGCAGAGCAGACACAACACCCACTTTAATCCACACCCCTCTCCAAAAAGAGACGACAGTGGCTGAGTGAAACCACACCTCCACATGAACTTTAAGTATTAAATCCTTATGATTATATCTACAAAAATTTAAAACTCACTTTTTTAATAGCAGTATTTTTAAAGTTTGGCGTGTCTTGAGCTATAAATATCTCTGAGACGGTAAATTTGTTGTGCTGACAAAAGATTTGGCACTCAAACGATAAACCGTAAATTAGTATTGCTGGGATGTGTTGTATTTTGGAGATTTCCAGAGGAAACACATTAAAAACAAATAAGCTCTTTGTCAATACAACATTGATCAAACCAAGTTATGACAAAGAGCTTTGTAGACACCAACTGAAATTCTGTTGTAAACTTGGCTTGACTCTGCTTACTATTTTATTTCCCAAAGAGGAAATTTTGTGGTTATACTCTGTTTTGAGAGACATACTATATGATCATAGGCCTGAAATAAAACCTATTAATAACTGCATACAGAGACCTGCACACAGGGCAGTGCCTCTGTAGGTGTTCTTACCATTAGGCAATTATCTGGGGCCTTGTATTCAATCAAAACTATACAAGCAAGCAGACAAAAAAAAAATCATATTTACATTCATGGTCAAACACTGATATATACAATAAAAATGATTGGTAAAAAGTACAAAGTTATCAAATCCCAACCTCCTTTAACTTTAAATAGCCAGTCAGCTGTGATAAAGAGGAAGCTGATTTAGAATTCCATCAGAAGAAATGGTCATGGCAACTTTGCTCTCTGAGCAGTTGCTCTATTGTACTCATTGCACTGTAAGAATGCAGTTATAGCCCCATAAGCCATTTCCATGTTGAGCAGAGACGTGCTGCTCAGCTCTAACTACCTCTGCTGGCTTCCACAGCTGACTTATTATTTTGAATTTAGTATTTTCAATGAAACATGCACCCCACAACATATATTCACTACACAGTACTACAGCTTTTGTTTCACGGATAAATTTTACACCATGAGGGAAGAAGGCTGGCTTTCTGGATCACATTCTAATAGCTTTTCTCCCTTATTATGTCAATGTTATACACAAAACAAATAGGTGGTTTGTTTAGTTAACACATTTTATCAAGTGCAAAGTTTACTGAAAAGAGCTGAAAAGGAAAGACAAATTAATTTATACAGCAGTATTCATACAAAATGCAAATCAAAGTGCTTTGGCGTAAAAAAACAGAACACTCGTGATATTAAAAGCATTAAAACAGCAAAAAGACATTAAAATTAGGGCTGTCAAAAGATTACAATTTTTAATTGCAGTTAATCTCAAGATTTCTTTAGTTACTAGCAATCAATTGCACTATTTTTAATTGCATTTTGAAGTTCCACTTTTTTGCTTTTAATATTGATTATGTGTCTTAAACTAAGATTGACCAACTTCCTGTTTGGATACAATTCTGTTTTTATAGTTAGTTCTAAGATTATGACCTGAACGCAGGTGCAGAAATAAGAGCTTGATATGGATCGAAAAGGACACAAGGGGACAGTAAAAAGTTAAATGTTTGGTAACACAAGGTCCAGATGACTTTTGACCTGTCGACTCAGCTGTCTGTGAATTTTCAAACTGAAATGAGACATTAAACTCCTGAGACCCTGCATGTACATAAGAGGACACTGTCACGCTTTTGCTTTCCTACAACACAGCGGTAAATTCTGCCTCTAGAATTTTTAAATGATTGTGTAGAATGTCCAGAATAGTTTAAGTAACTCTCTTGGAATGTCTGGAGAACTCACTTTAAAAATTTCAGGAATTTTGGAGAATATGATTTGAGTTCTTTTATTTGCACTTTCATGAGGACTGAGGAATATATCTGTATATTTTCAGGACTGGGGTTAGAAAATTTGATGGGGCATTTGCGTTGAAATTCTCCTGATTGAGAAAAGGGAAGTTGTTCGATTTTTGGGGAAAAAATGTTTTTTAAATTTTCCAGAATATCCCATGAGAACTCAGCGGGATTTATTTGTACTTTTTAGGGAATTTCATTGGAAATTTGTTTGAGGAATTTTTGATTTTCACAGAATTTTTTGGGAATTATTTTGGAATTTTGGGAGGAATTATTTTGAAAAAAAAAAAAAAAAATCACAATTTTCCAGGGAATTTTGGGGAGGATATATTTGTAAATTTGTGGGAATTTGCTTTAAAAGTTCCATAAATTTTCATTGAATATTTGGTGCATATTAATTGTGAATATTTAAATTTTTTTGAAAAAATTATTGAAAATTTTGAGACTTTTTTTTTTTTTAAAGAAAAGTAATTTTTGGTAATGTCTCAGAAATTCTAGGGAATTTAGGGGACCTATTATGATTTAGGAATCTTCCAAAATTCTAAAGGGAATTTTCCAAGTCCTACAGAGCTTTTAGAGGAAATTTAGTTCATACCAGTAGTACCTGACCTTAAACAAGTTCTTGTGGTCCATCATCAGAAAAATAGCATCAGCATACATCTCTTATTGACAGACATCATTTCTCATTGACTGAATGACCCCCTGCCAACTGACTGAAACACACTTATAATGTGTAATTAAAATAAATCTTCATTTTTGTGTTGTACAATAAGATACACCTGCTGTCATTAGTTAAAAAAAAAATGAAAACTACTTCCTGTTCAATGACAAGACTCTGGTTTGATACTTTAAGGTCCTACTTATCCCAAAGATGTGGGAGAAACTTAAAATGTATTAAAAACAAAAGCTTGGGTCTGAGGAGATTCAGGAGCAGCAGTGCACTTATTTGACATCGCTGTGGATGCAGGGAGACGCTGCAGTGACTTTACCAAAGTTTGTTGAGAGGGACAGTAAAGCATGCAATTTATCATGAATAAAAAGAATAGTGCACTTTTTGTGGATATTAGCTAATCACGGTTAATCTGATTGATCTTGACAGCCCTCAGTAAAAATGAAATATTTAACTAGAAGTAAGCAGCAGAGCTGAGCAGTGTGTCTCTACTTAGCAGATTTTGTTATTGTTTGGATTGAGAGCCCTCTAGTGGCAGAATTTACATACTGCAAAAGGCACATATAGGCACTGCTTTGTCAGTGGCAGGTAGATGTGTATGGACGGTTTCAAATGGGAGGAGTTGATACTTTGAAACTTCCCCATCAGTGTATAAATGTAGAGCAGTGTTACTCAACCCTGCTCAACCAAAGAGCCAAATTGTTGAAAAATACCTTTGCAAAAGCCACAATCTAAGGGGTGAAAAGTGATAAAAAAAAAAGGCTTAAGTAGCATTAAACGTAAATAAAAGGTGGCAAAAATGGTCAAAAAGCAGCAAAAAATGTTTGAAAAAGGGTAAAATTGGGAGAAAAAGAGGAAGAAGGGCCAGAAAATAGCAAAAATGGGTGAGAAGTGACAAAAAATGAGTTCCAGGTGGCAAAAATGGTCCAAAATGGTTAAAATGTAGCAAAAAATCAGTGGAAACTGACTAAAATAGGCAAAAAGCAGTAAAGAGTGGCAAAAATGGCGAAACAAACAGGAAACCTGTGGTGTTTAATGGCAAAAGGTAGCTCAAATGGGCAAAAAAAGGCAAAAAAGGGCAAAAATGGGATAAAAGTGGCATAAAGAAGTGGCAAACATAGGCTAAAAAATAGGAAACAAGTTGTATTTAATGGCAACAAATGGGTGAAAAGAGGTGAAAAAGGGGAAAAGTGTCAAAAATGGACAAAAAATAGAAAACAAGTGGTATTTAATGGCAAAAAGTAGCTCTAATGGGTGAAATGTGCAATAAAAATGGGAAAAAAATGGATTAAAGTGGCAAAGATTGGAAAAAAAGTTGCAAAAAGAAATTGCAAACATATTAAAACAATAGGAAGAAGTGGTATTTAATGGCAAAAGGTAGCTTAAATGGGTGAAAAGTGGTGAAAAGGGGCAAAAATGGGATAAAAGTGGCATAAAGAAGTGGCAAAAATGGGCAAAAAATTGTGAAAAAGGGCTCAAACGTTTCCCTTTAAGGTTTTCTGGGGGAATAATATTTAAAATTAATACATCAAAGGGCCACAAATAGTCATAAAAGAGCCATATGTTGAGTATCACTGATGTAGAGTAAGTGGGTGTGAATGGTAGGAGTGAAGCATCACAGTTACAGTTCAGACTCTACCTAATGCTGGTCTTCTTTCCTGCTGTGATATATGGCTTCTAAAAACACTGCAGTGTGGATCTTCTGCTGTGATTTGGGGTTTAACAGGAAGAGAAGGATAGTTGTTCAGTTCCACTTATCACCACAAGAGGGCAGCACAATGACAGCACAGCATCACCGGCAGTTTGAATCCATCTCAAAGCTCACAAATTAATCACGTATGCTCTCCATCTTTTCTATTCTTCTTCAGTCCCCACTGCTGATTTGCTGACAGGAATTGCTCAGAGAAGCAGAGAGAAAAAGGAGACACTTCTATCTTTAGGTCAGAGCACTTTTAGGATATTCTGTCAATGTATAAATAATATTTAGACTTTCATCTCAAAAGAGTGACTGCAGTGATCCCATAATAAATGTTACAGTACATCTGATGAGTCAGAGCTATGAATCCTTTTATCCTCTTTGGATTAGTTAAAGTTACCGCTGATTAATTTATTTCATATCAAATTTATTCTCTTTTAAGTGAGGATGAAAAGGCTTGCAATGCCTTTAAAGTACTAAATATGGAAGAGGTTCAGAAATAACCATGAGAGGCTGAGGTCTGAATCATCTGAAAATAAAATAAGGGAATCAAATATTACGAAGAGGCATATTGTGCCAGTTAGTTAGAAGACAAATTTGATGTGATCAATCGTCACACAGATGGCACATAATTCATTTTCACACAGACTCAAGCTATGAACAATAAAGCCCATGTGATGAGTTTATATCTGTTATGAGACAGACTGAAGTGAGGAATCTTTATAGCCAAACAAAATCATGGCTCTGGTTGTTATTTTCAGTGCCAAGGCGTCTCATGAGGTGGAAAAATTTGCATGATTCTAAGGGCCCATGACTGACGAACAAAAAAATATAAAAATATTTGGTTTCTTTTATTTTCCCTGCACTGCTGAACAGCCTTTTACATTTTCCTCAACAGATTCTGAGTAAGTCATATGCGTATCTGTCAAAGGAAAGCAGGATGAGATTTTCTGTCAGAAAAAGCTTTTCAATGTCTAAAAGCGCACAGCCAGGATGAACAGACCTCTTGAAAAGACATCAGATTTGACCTTAACCACCTCTATTACACCGCTACACCACACCTCTGCTTTTCAGATTGCTTTATTGACTCAGTTTATGGGCATTTTCACAATTACAAATGTTACTTTAGTCAAAATCATGGACCATTTCTGTCACATTGCTGCATGATTACTTCATGTTTAATCGTGTTCACAAGGGGATGTTTATAAGCAGAATGTTTGAAATGGATCAAAATGCTCTTACAGTTTATACATAGGCTACCTTTGCAAAATATAAATATGCAACTTTAATACTTTGACCTTAGATAAACACATATGAAATAAATTATCCTGAATTCAGAATAAATCTTACATCACATATACTACTATTCCAGACAGCAGTGTCTTTAAAGTCCCTGTAAATCCAATCTTTGTGTCTTAAACACACTAGATACACTATATTGCCAAAAGTATTTGCTCATCTGCCTTGACTCTCATATGAACTTAAGTGACATCCCATTCTTAATCCATAGAGTTTAATATGACGTCGGTCCGCCCTTTGCAGCTATAATGGCTTCAGCTCTTCTGGGAAGGCTTTCCACAAGGTTCAGGAGTGTGTTTATGGGAATTTTTGACCATTCTTCCTGAAGCCCATTTGTGAGATCACACACTGATGTTGGACGAGAAGGCCTGGCTCTCAGTCTCCGCTCTAATTCATCCCAAAGGTGTTCTATCAGGTTGAGGTCAGGACTCTGTGCAGGCCAGTTAAGATCATCCACACCAAAGTCTCTTATCCATGTCTTTATGGACCTTGCTTTGTGCCCTGGTGCACAGTCATGTTGGAACAGGAAGGGGCCATCCCCAAACTGTTCCCACAAAGTTGGGAGCATGGAATTGTCCAAAATCTCTTGGTATGCTGAAGCATTCAGAGTTCCTTTCACTGGAACTAAGGGGCCAAGCCCAGCTCCTGAAAAACAAGCCAACACTATAATCCCCCCTCCACCAAACTTTACACTTGGCACAATGCAGTCAGACAAGTACTGTTCTCCTGGCAACCACCAAACCCAGACTCATCCATCAGAATGCCAGATGGAGAAGTGCGATTTGTCACTCCAGGGAACGAATCTCCACTGCTGTAGAGTTCAGTGGCGGCGTGCTTTACACCACTGCATCTGACACTTTGCATTGCACTTGGTGATGTATGGCTTGGATGCAGCTGCTCGGCCATGGAAACCTTTTCATGAAGCTCTCTACGCACTGTTCTTGAGCTAATCTGAAGGCCACATGAAGTTTGGAGGTCTGTAGCGATTGACTCTGCAGAAAGTTGGCGACCTCTGCGCACTATGCGCCTCAGCATCCGCTGACCCCGCTCCGTCATTTTACGTGACCTACCACTTCGTGGCTGAGTTGACTGTGGAATATTTAGGAGAGAGGTAATTTCATGACTGGACTTGTTGCACAGGTGGCATCCTATCACAGTACCACGCTGGAATTCACTGAGCTCCTGAGAGCGACCCATTCTTTCACAAATATTTGTAGAAACAGTCTGCATGCCTAGGTGCTTGATTTTATACACCTGTAGCCATGGATCTGACTAGAACACCTGATTTCAATTATTCTGTTAGGTGAGTGAATACTTTTGGCAATACAGTGTAGATACATGTAAAAAAAAATAGAATAGTTGAATATATTTCAAGACTTGTTTTTGTTTAAATCTTGATGACTACAGCTTACAGCTCACAAAAATAAAAAATCCATCATCTCAAAATATTGGACAAAAACTCAGTCCAACAAAGGATTTATAATACAGTAAACTTGACCTTCTGGAAATTATGCTCATATATGCACTCATGAACTGGTTGGAGCTTGTGCACATGCCATACCATGGAGGCAATCAGTCTGTGGCACTGCGGAGGTGTTATGAAGCCCAAGTTGCTCTCGTCTGTATCATTGAGTCTGGTGTCTCTCATCTTCTTCTTGACATTTCCTCAGAAATTCTCTATAGGGTTCAGGTCAGGCCAGTTAGCTGGCCAATCAAACACAATAATACCACTTTTCAAGCTCCACCTTTTCAGATGGTCTCAGTGGTTGTTTCGTCTGTGCCGGGGGCAATTGTCAGCTTTGACACCAGTCACAGCAACACTTGCCTTACACCTGACAACTTTTCCTCCGGTTTCTTCAGTCTTGGCGTTCTGATAATATCAAACATGTTTGATTTTATGATATTATTATTATCTTTTAACACAACCACAGACTTCAGAATCCTACAGGCCATACATTTATCTGACTTTGTAGCTGGTAACGTTCAGAAATGCCACTTTTAGAACCTTTAATTCAGACATTCAGGCATACAGTGGAATACACTCACTGATCACTTTATTAGATATACCCGTTCTCATTAATATAAATGTCTAATCAGCCAATCACATTGCAGGAACCAGTGCATGTAGACAAGGTCAAGAAGAAGCTGCAGAATTTCAGACAGAGCATCAGATTAAAAGAAGAGGGATTTAAGAGACTCTGAATGTGCCATTGTTGTTGGCTGTCTGGCAGGCATTCATGCTGTTTACATCAAATTCTGACCCGAGCATCTAAATGTCTCAGCAGAAATCGAGACTCATCAGACCAAACCAATCCTCTATCATTCAAATTTGGTAATAATTATGAAACAATTAAGTAAGCGACTTCATTAAGGTATAAAACACCAATCAAGTACTTCCTTTCATATAAAAATGTTCCAAAACTTTCAGAGAGAAAATTCAGTTAATGCTATCATTAGTATTCCTATTGTTTTAGCCTGATATGACCTTCTCTATAACTATAAATGTATGACAGGCCTCTTATCATTTTTCTCCTGCACTATAATATAAAATATATTTTAACTTCCTGGGGACAGAGATGAAAGGCTCATGGATAATGCAGAATGTGAATACATTAAATGGCTAAAGGTTTGCGATAATATTACCTTGTTTCAAAGTTAAAGAGAAAAGTAAGAAGTGAACTTTGTCACGTGCAGTCTCAGCCCAGCACATGTCCTTGAAACCATCAGAATCAACACCGCAGAGAGCATACAGCTCAGATTAAAGGGAATTTTAATGGCTGAAAAATCCCACTAATAATGCTAATGTATTTTCTGTTACATATTCCCTAGCAAATAGAAGGTCCAGCCTGCTTTTAATAAACAGCATGAACAGTTTCAGATCCTTCTGTTACAGACCGCTCCCAAAGGCCCCTGTATCCTCTACTTCACATTCAATGAGATTGGACTCCTGCACAAAGTACTTTTACAGACTGTGTGTCCAATGTAACCCAAATGATGTCAGTCTAAACTCAGAACACACCGTCTTCTGCTGCTCTGAGATGAATATTTCTCATATCACACAAGTTACCTTCTGTAGAGTCTTTTAGAGCTACACGAGGCCGCATGCAAAGACTTTATCCCAATGTGTCTAATTTTTCTACAACTGATCTACTGGGAGATAATTAGAGGTAATTAGAAATGAAGTGATGATCACTTATCTTATTTATTTATATAATTTGTTTGAGGGGAATGTTATTTATGGAGCCTCGAGGGCTTAGGTATTATGTATAGTAATCAGAGAGGTAATCATATGATTGCAATTTGCAATTCCTTATGTTACTGAAAGAAAAATAAAATCTGTCCATCTTTGAAAGGTTATTTTCATAAGTGGTGATTTCCTAATGGCACTTTATTAGTAACTGTTACATTGATTTCCTCTTCTATAGTGTATTTAAGTCATATAAATACCACAGGTCACACTTAAGTAGGGTACACAGTAAAAGATTTCCATCTGATATACCCTTCCACCAAAGTCAGCCAAGGCCTGATAATAATAATAATAACAACAATAATAATAATATTATTATTATCATTATAATAATATTGATAATAATAATAATAATAATAATAATAAGAAGAAGAAGAAGAAGAAGAAGAAGAAGAAGAAAAAGTTACATTGAAACAGAAATTCCAAATTTCAGCTACAAAAGTTAAAGGTCACATATTTTACCCTTTTAAGATAAGCTTATATTGGTCTCAGAGGACCCCAAAACATGCCTGTGAAATTTGTTTCTGAAAAAACACTCCAATATTGGATTTCTGCATGTCTAAAACCCTCTCTGTTTCAGCCCTGCTCAGAACAAGCTGTGTCTGTGGCTTTAAATGTTAATGAGCTGTCTGACTCCGCCCCTGACCTCTCTCAGGGAATGGATGTGGCTTCACAGATGTGGCTCTCCTGATCTTTTCACAGCTGGCAGCTGTGAAAGGATCAGGAGAGGAGAGCGGAATTTTCTTCCAAGCAGGGAGGGGCAACCGAAGCTGCAGGTCTGCAGATAGGAATGTTTCCTGCCTGTTTATTTCCTTTATCATAGCGTGGTGCATCAGAAAGTCATTCCAGCTGTTATCATGGTAATTTAGGATTTTGTCTGACCATTTACAAAGGAAAACAATCCCCAAAAGTTGTTTATTCTGTTTGCATTTCTGCTCTCTCTGTGAAGTGTCTGAAGTCGTACGATCAAAATATCAAACATACCAGAAATCTTCCTGACCAGTTGGGGGCAGGTCGTCAGGTTGTAGTTGGGCTGTGGTCAGCCGTCATACCCCCATGTACACAGCACGACAAACAACGCCCGATCCGACTGAAAGTCGGTCCGAATTCAACGTGAGTCGTGCGGCTCTAAATTTGTGGCTGAATTGCAGGAAAATCGCACAGTGTACACCCGGCTTAAGGCAAATAAAAAATCTGCTTATGTTACAGATTTAGCTTTATTAATTTTACTCTGAGCAGATGATGAACTGCTGAGGATGGGGGTCTTAACTGTAACCTCACCAAGGTTATAGTGTGTGGTTTGCATGAGATGACCAACACAGCACATCACACACCAACTGTTTAATTAAGCAACTACCAAAGTCTCACTTAAGACTGAAAATCTTTGGCACAAAAACAACTTTAAAGTGAAAAAGCTATATTTAGATAGGTGTTGGTCACCTGCTACATCCACTGTGCTTCAGTCCAGCTCCTCTCTAACCTGACATGCCAGATAGATGTGTTTCACACATCCATCTGGGAAAGCTTCAATAGGAAATGTTTAAGAAAAGGCAGAGGCTTTGAAAAAAACTCAGAATATTCAGAGTACAACTGGGTGAATGTTCTGTCTGTCACATCTCTACAGGCCAATCAGAGCAACAAAACACGTGACGTAGCCGCTATCAAGCTGCGCGTGAGCAGCTGCTGAGGAATAACGCGAAACATGGCGATCATAGACATGTAAGTACTCGACTTTTGTCGTTTTTGAGAAGAAAACAACTCACTGCTGTTCTTTGTTCTTCTTTTAACAAAGAAATGTTGTCAAGTTCTGATAAAACTGGTGCTTTAGCAGCATCCACGCTAATCTCTTCCTCCATAACTGCACCAGCTCCGGTGCAGATGCTTGTTTACGGCATGGCTCTGCTGCGCCTGAAAGTACTGAAACTCGTAGCTGATTGCTTGTGCCTGATCAACTGCCTTCTGCATTCCCCTCGCTCTAGAGCTGAGATTGGGCCAAAAAGCTCCAGCCCAACCCTACCTTAGCCCATTTATGTTCTCTCCAAGCCTGTCCTGTCCTGTCCCATTGACTGCATTCATAAGCCCCAGACAGACATTTTTTAATACGTAGCCCTATATCATCACCGTTTAAAAACATTTCCAAGTTGTTTTAAAGACAGAAATTTGTTCATGTGAGATTATAATGAGAGTAACCTGAAAGCATGCATTACAGCTCTGGCAGGGAGGTTTTTGTGAGGTAGAAAAATACTGAAAACAAGGAAAAAAGGACATCTAAGGTAAAACAAAGTTATGCTGACATGTCTGACAGGACATCTTTGACTCTTCTCGAGCCTGACCAGCCAGGACCCGAGGGAAATGCTGGGTGCACTGGCCCAATCCGGTTCTGGGCCTGTCTCAGGCTTGGGCAGAGCCTGCACCACACAACTGGATTTCTGAGCATAACTGCTGAGGCTGTGCTGGACATGAACATGTTTGATATTCAAACCTAAGTCTGTTCGGCTCTGATCGTCTTACGAGCAGATAGGGGAGGGTAAAATCTGTCTTCACACACTACACACCACAGGAAAATCTATCAAGTTAATCAGAACCATCAGATAATTGGCCTTTGCTGACTTTGGTTAGCAGCTGGGAATCTGTCATCAAATCAGCAAGATTATCTGGTAATGTGTAGCGTGAAATATGACATTAAGACACTGGATTGTACCAAGTGGGATGTCAGACATCATCATCAGCTTTGGACTGCTGTATTATTTCCCAGACGTTCCAGTTCTTTTCAGTTCTCCATTGTTGTGGTGGTGGTAGTTTCATGAGGCAGAGCTAAGACGACTCTACTTTTGTTGAAGAGAGTAGATTTAGTACCACATATAGGAAAGCACAATTAAATGCCTGTTAAATCCATCATGCTGTAAAGAAACCCGTTCCTAATGTGTTCAGCACACACATTAGCTTATGCATTCATGTATTCAATCAGGCTGCAGAGTTGCCCACTAGTTATCAGATCATCTGTTTAACACAGGCTCCAGCTCCTTACTGAAGGGTCCTTGAACAAGATACTTAATCCCACTTGCTTGCTAATCCTGTACCCTAACCAGAGGGCACTCTACCTCTTCAGAAATTAAAGTACATCACATCAAATAAGGCCTAATGTTGTCGAATACTAATGTGCAGCAGGGACGTGCCAAAACTATCAATCCCCACCCCCCAATTGTGAGATAATCTTTTATATTTCCACCTGCAGAGCCTGATTGCAGCTGCTCCAGCTCTCGTGTTGATACCTTAATGATGCTTCACACATTACCCTGTGGTAAAGATAAGTGCTTCCCCCCGATGATGAATTCCTGTCTGTAAAAACAAGAACAAAGGATCGCCTATTGCAGCCATGTTTAAGTGGTGAAAATTGAGAGACTGCAGAGACAACAACAAAAAGAAGGCTGTTTATTATGTAAACATTTCATCTGTGGTTTCCTTTAACAGGGGCCTTTTACCAGCCTGCTTCTTTTTGTGGCAGTTTGCTAATCAATGACATCCTTACAAACTCTATCTGGGTGCTCTTATTGCTTTCAGGCGTGCTGGTGTCCTCTGAATACTCATCAGCTTCTTGGCTGTTTCTCCACTCTCCCCCCCTGCACTGTGCTATCACTGGAACTATTTTTAGGCTGTGATGGCAGCAAGATGATACCCTGCCAATACAAAAGACGATGACGTGAATTAGAAACTAGAACATTTTGGTGTCATTTCTTGAGCTCATTTAAACCAGAAAGTAAAAAGAACCAAGCGATGTGCTGTAATGTGTAAAATGCTTTCAGTCAGCTCTCAGTCTCTGTAAAAGCAGATAGTTATGTGAAGCTCAGCCCTGTAGGCAAACAGATCCATTTAGTGCTGAATCACCTGGTGCCACAGTCTGTGGCAGTACCACAGATGAGCACTGGGTGGTGCTACAGCTCCACGACTAACTGCTGCCACAGCTGATTCATTAAAAAGCAAGAGGACAGCCAGACAGATAGACAGACAGACGGATAGATAGATAGATAGATAGATAGATAGATAGATAGATAGATAGATAGATAGATAGATAGATAGATAGAACTTAGAAGATAGTACATTTTGTTTTAACCCACCCATTTTTCATGTCAGCAAAACAATAAATAGCGCTGAATGTCTATGCTCGGCTTCAGAGTTGGGTTTTGTCTGTGCAGACTGCATTTAGGCTATAGTTAGAGGTGTCACCAACATTAAAACCAGAGATCTGTCTACAAAACAAGTCACTGTGAAACTGACTTGCTGTGCCACAGGAGGTAGTTTACACTAGTTTGAGGCCTGACATAGTGTTATGGTCTGCCAGTCAGTGTTTTGTTTATTTCATAGAGCTGATGGTCCATGGGAGGATTCTGTGTACAAGTGTATGAAAGGAAAAAGCTTAGTTACACAGATTTAGGAGCAGAAAATAAACAGCAAAAATGCAAAGTTAGGACTTATCCAGTAGAAGTGGGATGTAGAGGGTGTGAGGCAAGGTCAGCAGTTTCATTACTTAGAGCAGGGGCAGAGACAACTTAAAGACAGTTAGATGTCAGATGCCAGTCAGTGGGTTTGGATAAGGAGTAATAATGCAGGGTGGGGGCTGAATTATGGGTTATGGCTGGGATTATGAGTTGTGCTAGGGCAAGTATTAGGGAGAAGTAGAGCATCATCCTAGCCTGGCAAGGGTGAGTGCTAGCAGTGTTAATTTCGGCAGCTATATTCTTAATTTTAGTCTTAGTTTTAGTCTTTAAATGAAATGCATTTTAGTTTTAATCCCATTTTAGTCATTTCTATCTTTTTAGTTTAAGCCTAGTTTTAGTTGACAAAACTCAAATCATTTTAGTCTAGTCCACATGTCATATGACACAGCGTGTGCAGCTGGAACTGGGCTGCCCACTCTGGCTACACTGCGTTGTGTTCTAGTGGAAAGGAATCAAGGACACAGGCCGGTCCCATTGAGCTGGATTTATTCTCTCCCAGTCGAACTCTTAACTTAACAGGTTCAGAGAGAGCAGAAAACGCAGTGAGCATTGAGTTTTCTCCATAACACGCCTAACATGAGAAAAAGAAATGCTTAAAATGTGCCCCACTGAAGATGTAATGGCGGCAACAGCCCACACACACACACACAAGCACACACAGCATACACGTGTCAAGCTAGCTCTCTCTAACTCTCTAACAAAGGCTAAACAAACAAGAAAAAGTCACTAATTTCATCTGCTGTACATATATTTAAAACAAAATATTTTTAACAGTTAGCTCGAAGTGAGAACTTTTATTTTCATTCTTTATGAACGCGCAACAATGGATATGTACCTCTCCCAGTCGAGCTCTGAGCAGACTGGCGAGAGGGCGGAAGTGAGACGATATACCCCCTTACCGCCAGCAGAGGGCGTCGTACTGACACTAATGCAGGGCTTCAAAATAAAGGCTTAAAAATTTGAATAAAACAAAAGATTTTGGTGAAATTAAATCTCAAAACACAAAAAAACATACAAAATACCCCCAAAATAAAAATACATTTTTTTAATCCAGTATAATTTTCCCTATCTGTTACACGTGCATGGTGTCAGGTGTGTTTTGGGCTGAACTCCATACATTATATATAAAATCTCCATGTAATGTAAGTGTATAAGACTGGTGTGACCAGCATACTGGTTTAAAAAACTGAGACCTGGTGTCATGACCATGAGTGCAGCCACCACCATTACACTCTGCTGTTTGCTAGTCAGTGAAGATGGAGGCAAATAACTGACATCAGACAGAGAAAAGCTGAAAAAATCAGAAAGAGAAAAGAGGAGTCTGTTTGCTTGAGGGAGTGGGCATTACAACGTATCAGGGACTGAAGAGAGGATGATGGTCACAGGTTTACAGGCAGCTACAACAGGCAGCTTGAAGTAGCAAAGGACGAAGACCTGGGTGAAGAGCTGGAGCAGCTGGTTATTAAGTTGAGTGTTGTAGAGCTTTCTCCATGGACAAGAGCAAGGAAGGACCTATGTAAGGTCTTTTTCTTTTTTTTAAAGAATAATCAGTGTTCTGTATTATTGTTGGTAAGTGTACAAAAAGTCCAACTTTTCTGAACAACAAGTCTGGCAATTTAGATTCAATCCAAAAGAAATGTGTGGTTTGCAGGACAGCCACAATGGGAACACTGATAATGAGCAGCAGAGCTCATTATGTAGCACCAACTGACTGATCCTCGACTTCTTTCCTGGGGAAGACTGAGTTATTGCTTGAATCAGTAACATGCAGACATGAAAATACATCAACATCAATACTGCCAGATTTGTGTACAGGATCAAACACATTCCAGGCTTCAATGCTAGAAAAGATACTGGAGAACATTACTAACATATGAAGCCAAAGGAGTATGCATATACTAGCCAAAGCCTTGTGTTTTAAGATAAAACTGAATAATTGCTGGATGCAGGAACAAGAAGCCTTGGATCTTAAGAAATCTCCCCACAGACACTCCTTCTATAAAGTGTGGTTGGTCATGTTATGTGGAAATAAATGAAGAAAATGTGATATTTCCTGCTTTTTATGATATTCCCAGTTACATCCTACATCTCACTTGGGTTTCTTTTTACCAATAGAGGATTGCATGCCTGTCAAGGATCGTTTTTCAAAGATGTGCATGTGTGATGAAGCCCTTTCCAGGTAATTATATGCATGTCAGCTATGTTCTGCAACATGTGATCATTAACTCCACCACTTATTTGGACCAGGATTAAACAGCAGTACTTGAAAAATCAATGCATAAGCATAGCCCTGAAGAATGAAGACCCAGGAGGACTGTAAGACAAAGACAAAAAACACTGCCAGGATTAGCATGGGCCTTGTCTGGGCCTATGCAAAAAAGTTGCAGTGGAC
This sequence comes from Cheilinus undulatus, assembly GCF_018320785.1. Classification (NCBI taxonomy): domain Eukaryota; kingdom Metazoa; phylum Chordata; class Actinopteri; order Labriformes; family Labridae; genus Cheilinus; species Cheilinus undulatus. Next base: position 34,896,883 of record NC_054882.1, read on the forward strand.
TAGAGGACTGGGATAATCTACCTTTAGCCATTCTCAGATGAAGTGGAAAAATATTGCTGTCAGTGCCCAGCCTGAGGTGAGTTGCCATGGCACTGGCGAGACTAGTGTTGGTGGATACAACTACTAGTGGTCTGGCTGGGCTGATGGACGCCACACTGAGGGGATGGCGCTGGTGGTTGCAAGCCAACTGGCCTCCTTGATATCGGTGGTAAGGCTTGTCAATGATTGTTTACTGCATGCAAGACTGACCCATTCATTTGGTTTGGTCTCGTTTGTTGCAGTCTACACTCAACAGTGTTGAGCAAACTCTCTGCAAAGGAAGCATTCTACACTTGGAGGTAGATTTGGACCCCAGATTTGAAGCCTTGGTTGTTCTTGGTGACTTCAATGCAACCACTGGCACTTACAGGGATTGTGATGAGGCACATGTTGGGCCACATGGCTCTGGATAATGCGATGAAAGATCCTAAATGCGCCTTGACTTTGCCATCAGTTGGAGCTTGAGGATCACTTATGGCTCCAGAGACCTCATTCGTGGCGATGGCATCATGAAGGAGATAGACCATGTAATTGTAGGCGGATGCTGGAGGCTGCTCAGGGACAGTAGGGTTTTCAGAGGTGCACAGTTATTTAGTAGTGACTGTTGGCTTCTTGTTTTAACCCTAAGCTGAGATGCCCTAGGAAGGCTGACTCTTGCAAATCAGATTGGTTGTCAGTCACCTGTATGCTGCACAGGTGTATTTGGCTAGGATTGTGGCCTTGGAACACTAGATGCCTCTCGAGATCCTGCACGAGTCTCTCTGCTGGGAGGATATCTGGGTAACCTTTCCTGTGTTATTGAATTGTACCTGTGATAGTTGGCACAGCCTGTGCTGTAATAAACATGAAAAAGAGGAAAAGCAGAATAAAAATATCATAAATAAAAAAAATGGTCTAATATCTTCTGGGAATGATGAAATACAACATCCATCCATCCATTTTCTATATCGCTTATCCCGTTGGGGCTTGCCTATCCCAGCTGTCATTGGGTGAGAGGCGGGGTACACCCTGGGCTGGTCGCCAGTCAATCGCAGGGACAGACAACCAGGCACCCTTACATTCATACCTATGGACAATTTAGAGTGATCAGTCAACCTAATGAGCATATCTTTGGTGGTGGGAGGAAGCCGGAGTACCCAGAGAGACTCATGCATGGACAGGGAGAACATGCAAACTCTGCACAGAAAGGCCCTGACCGGTAAACAACCAGGAACCTTCTCGCTGTTTGCCCTGCCCCACCATGCAGCCCTGAAATACAACATCATAATGCACATAAAATAAATATGTTTTAGAGCCTTTTAGAGTTGTCATACTTATAATTTAGCTGCTGCACTGTCACACAGGTGTTGGGTCACGGCACGTTAAAGGCTATACTGAAGATGTTCAATGTTTATCAAGTTGGAGTGGTTCAAATCCTCTTCTGACAAGGTTAGCAAGGGAAATATCTCTTATAAGACCCCATACACTTCAGGAAAATATGTCAAGATAATCTAAGATACCAACAATCTGAACTTGGCTGGCTGAAAGGGAAGAATGGGCCCTGTGCTGAGGGAAATAACTAAAGTAAAAAAAAAAAAAAAAATCACTTGTGTACTGATATCTGGGATGTCTGCAATGGCCCTTTTCTTCATTCACAGAGCAGACTTCAAAATAAAGACTAAGGCATCACTAAAGAAAAGTGATAAATGCTACGAGTGCAAATGGAGCCCATCAGAGTTCAGAATATTACCCATGAGGAGTGATTTGCAAAATTGCTTTTACCACTTATGGTGGCGTACTATTGCTGTAGTGATGCCTTTGAAATACATGTGGGGATTTACTCCTCAGCAACAGAGTAATGTGTTAAATGGGTGTATATGTGTGTGGGTGGCTTAAGATGTTGTTGAGATGCTGTGCCCGGGCTGCGGTGACTGAATAAAAGACACTTGGCAGAATGAAATGTTATTCATCAGGCGGGCATTCTTCACAAAGCAGGACACCTCGTTTATTAAGCAGGCTTTCTGAGGAGCTTCTACTCGAACAGAACTGAGCTGCTTGTTAAGTGGAAATTTCAACAGGCAGTTGTCAAATCTTGACATATTTTTTAGTTCTGTGTAATTGCAAAAGTAAGTAGTGTTTCCAAATGGTACTAATACAAAGGGACCATTCATTAAATTTTGAATAAAACTAGATATTGTAGGTAAATCTGGAAAACAAAGGTTTGCTTGGCCTATCGTCTGCCTACACTTGTGAATTTAAGTGTTATATTGTGTATACTGAAGCGGCAGCCTGGCTTAGAATAAGAAGGACAGATGGACACTTTGGCTGTGTCAGACATATTTGTGCTGGTATGCAACAAAACACACACAAGTGGAAAATCTCTGGCTAGGTTTAATCACTACTGGAACAAAGTGAGGCTGAGCAGTTTCCCCACTTTCTTTTAACAAAGCTGCAACAGAAAAGGCATGTGAAAGAACATAGGGTCTCTTTCACCAACAACTCTGGAGAAAAATGCTGCTGCACAAAATTCTGATATTTGCTTTCTTGGCAGAGACTTGCTGAAATAAAAAAAAATTTAAAAACAAACAACACTAACGAGCATACTTGGGGGACACTTAACACTGCACATCACCACAAACACCATCTCCATTGTGAAGCATGGTGATGGCAGCATCATGCTGTGGGGGTGCTTTTCGGCAGTTGGACCTGGAAGGCTTGTAAAGGTTGAGGGTGAAATGAATGTGACAAAAAAAGGGAAAATCCTGGAGGACATTTTTATTCAGTCAGCATGAGAACTACAGCTTGGGAGAAGATGTATTCTCCAGTAAGATGATGGCCTGAAGCATACAGTAAAGCTACACAGAAATAGTTTAAGGAAACAAGGTGAAAGTTCTGGAGTGGCAAGTCAAAGCCCAGACCTCAAGCCAATAGAGAATTTGTGGCTGGACTTGAAAAGGGCTGTTAATGCCTGACTTGTGATGGACTATTATCCTCTGCCATCAGTTACAAGTTCAAACACACAAAGTCACACCAGAAATGAGCTGATAACTCAAATCAGGAAACGCACTTTATAGTCATGGAAGAAAGTATTGGCACCCTTGGAATTTTTCCAGAAAATACACCATTTCTCCCAGAAATTGTTGCAATTACAAATGTTTTTGGTATACACACGTTGCAAAAGAAACTGCTTCAGGTCTCTTGGATTTGAAGGGTGCCATCTTGCAACAGCAATTTTAAGATCTCTCCATAGGTGTTCAATGGGATTTAGATCCGGACTCATTGCTGGCCACTTCAGAACTCTCCAGCGCTTTGTCTCCAACCATTTCTTGGTGCTTTTTGAGGTATGTTTGGGGTCATTGTCCTGCTGGAACACCCATGACCTCTAATGTTTTCTGACACTAGGCCCTACGTTGTGGCCCAAAATCTTTTGATAGTCTCCAGATTTCATGATTCCTTGCACACAGTCAAGGCACTGTTATGACCGCGGTCGTAATATATTTTGTTTTTGTATGTTGTATTTTGTATTCACTCCAAACTGGCTGTGCCTGCTGTGTGTGTGTGTGTGTGTGTGTGTTTGTGTTTGCTGTGTTTGTGTGTCGTGAGTTTGGGTCTATCTACCTGATTAGGTGTGCCATTACCTGCCGCTGATTGGCTGATCAAGATCCCGTGTGGAGTGGTGATAGGCTGCGGCGGAGCTGGACTGAAGTGACGTCACCACAGCAGCAGAGGCCCCGGCACATTCAGATTTCAACCGGCCACACCACGTTCTTTGTTAGATCTCTTGTTAATTATGTATATTGGTTAACATAAGGGTGAACCTTTAGTGTTTTTTTGGGTAGTTATTGTTTAGGGCTTGTGCTGCAAACCGGTAGAGTTACTTATTAATTGTGCTGATCTTAGTTATTCTGAAATGACTGTCTCTCCCGAAGAGTATTTTGTTAGTTTAAAGTGTCTCACCCTGAGGTAATTAACCCCTCCTTTGTTTCTGTGTATTTAAAACCTTACCTTTGTTAAATAAATTGCCTTTTTGGTTGAAATCTTGAAAACCTAGTCCCCGTGGCTTTGAAATCTGAGTTTTGTTGTATTTCATGATGTGTCCTGGTCACCCCTGGACGGGGCATAACGGCACCCAGTGCCAGAGGCAGCAAAACAACCCCAAAAACATCTTTGAAGCTCAACCATGTTTGACTGTAGGTACTGTGTTCTTTTCTTTATAGACCTCATTCCGTTTTCTGTAAACAGTAGAATGACGTGCTTTTCCAAAAAGCTTCAGGTGCAATTTCTATATTGCCAGAACCTGTTACTGCCACAGGTGAGTTAAATTGAGCATCACATGCTTGAAATAAAATGATTTATCCACAGTTTTAAAAGGGTGCCAATAATTTTGTCCAGCCCATTTTTTTGAGTTTTGTGTAAATTTCTGTCAGTTTTGGCATTTTTCTTCTTTTTTTGTGTTGCTTCAATGCACATAAAAGAAAATAAACGTGTATACCAAAAACATTTGCAATTGCAACAATTTCTGAGAGAAATGGTGTATTTTCTGGAAAAATTCCAGGGGTGCCAATACTTTCATCCATGACTGTAAATGTAAACATCAGAGTGGAACTTAAGATACTTATCATATTTAATCATTGTTTTGATAGAGAGCCCCCTGGTGGCAGAATTTACATTCAGTGCATTTAAACAGCATGAGTGCAAGGCATAGAGATGATGACTGCATTAAGGTGTAAATAAGACCACTCAGCAGCATGCTAAAAAACTAAACACTTCTTACATATTATATACACTTCCAGATTTTATGTACAAAATGGTTACACAATGATTAGCAAAAAGAGGTAATCATATTCAAATAAGTTTTAACATTTGCCCAGTTGCTTCACCTCATTTTATGCCGTGTCAGTTATTATGATGTATATTTTGTTTGCACTACTTATAGTTCTCACTCTGCATAAAAATCTAATCATCTGCCATGACATGTCTTACAAGCAGCCTCGAAAGAGCATAAAAACCCCCTCTGCAGCGAAGAAAAGCTTGTAATATGTACATTGAATCATCTAAAAGTCATGCCAACAACAGCAGCAAAGCTGAAACTGCTCTGAGAATATTTTAAAGCACGAGAAGCAAATACTTAAACCTCGAATCTCTGTGGCGACTAAGCCCCGTGAGAGGAGTCGCAGTAGTCTTAAGCTGCCGACAGCAGTGACTGGAAGCTCAGCCTCCACTGTAAAGCCTTTTCTGAGCTGACAAATGATACAGAGAATGATTGACCACAAAGCTAGCAGCAGCATGGCACTCAGCGGTAATTATTTTCCACAGTGTGCCGACCTGAAACAAGGAGGGCATTCATGAAAACTGCAACAGCAACAATCGTTAGCATGAGGGTAACAAGAAAAGAAAAGTGAGAATGTAAAGGCAACACATTTGAACAGGAACAAATCTGCTTTATATTATTTTACTGTGTAGCGTAGCAGAGGAGCTGCTGAGCTGAATTCATCACAGGATGAAGGTGGGGAGAGTAAAAGGCCGACTCTAATATATTCAGGAGCACATGTATAAAATATCACACATTTATGTGACATGTATGCTCAATGGGCTCTCATTATCAAACATGATATTGACCTTCGGGGTTTAGAGGGGGAATAAATTCACTGGGTCAATAAACAGCAGAGATGGAGAGTTTGAGAGTGAGTGTTGAGGATCATATTTCATGCAGATGCTCCAGAATTGATTTCAGCATCTCATCAGAGAGGATTAGCTGTATATGTGCTGTTACTAGAAGGCTGATGTGATGGACACATTAAATCTCTATTTATATATTCATATCGTAGATGAATACCTTTGATATTCATAGGAGTGTTATGGTTCACAGAGGTCACAGTTTTGTTAGTTCCTCAGTTTCGGGGTTGGTATAGGTTCAGTTCAATGAGAAAAAAGCAAGAAGAAGTCCTGGATGCATTTCTATAGTTTCTAGTTGTCACTAGTGACAGTGACAGTTAGTTTAAAACCTGTGAGAGTTGGTACAGTCTACAGTGAAATAACTCATTGAGTGCCATTGACATATAGATACATCAAAGTGTTTTTTCGGCGGCTGGCACAAGGGGGTGCTCTCACGCTCTCTGTGAGTAATTTTGGGGCTTCTGGGATACATAGTCGGAACGCTACAGTTAGAAGAGACAGTAGATCAAAGCCAGGGAGATCAGAGGTGGAGATCCTGGGGTCAAAGAGCAGAGCGATCGTTACAGAGGTAATCTAAGCTGAAAGTTCTACTAAACAATGCCGCGAGGTCTCCCCCGTGCATCAGAGAAATAAGGCAGCCTCTCACCAGCTGGATGCATACAGTGACGACACTTAAGAGACGGACTTTTCCGACCCAGACTCTGAGGAATGACTGCCGAGTGAGCGGATCTTGTTCTCCGTCCCAGAGAGATGGAGGTAAGTTAATGTTAGGAACCCAATTATTATTCAGCCAAATTTATCGAATGAAACCATCACTCATGTGCTCCTGCTCTGTGATTTCAGAAGCAGACTTGAGAGAGGAGCAAGCCCCATGCAGTTCTACAACACCATCTGTTGGCAGAAAAAGAGGTAAGAACAACAAAATTCTATAGGACTTGGGCGTATGGGGGGGGGGGGGGGGGGGTCACGTGAAGACCGTCCAGTTCTAGAGTGTGAATGGCATGACAGTGACTGGAAGCATTATTATTATTATTTGACAATAAAATAACATTTGTAATACAATATTCAGATGTCTTTTATGTCATTGAAGGCAAAATTATAACATTCAAATCACTGTTTTGCTTGACAGACTCTCTTTCACAAAAATGCATTTTTCTCAGCTTTCTAGAAAAAAAAGTAGTCTTTTTGACGAAACTAGCCTCTATTCAACTTCAGATAAATCAAGAACAGAACAAGCCTCAAACAAAGTTTTTTCCATGATGAAATAGAGAGTCCTTCTTTCATTTGGTGTTTTCAGAGTCATAGTACAAAATATTCTGTGGGTCTTGAAAGGCCAAAGACGCCGGCACAAGCCACTTACCATTTTATAAAAGGGCTGGCACTCAATGAGTTAAACCTGCAGACTTGAAAATAAAAAACACTTATTCAACAAGACTAGGTTAAAATCTAGTGTATTACTGACTGCAACTATCTGGGATGCGTGTTGAAATGCCTGACTGAAATGTGCAGAGTGATTTTGTCATGATTGTTAGTAGTTTATCATTTTTAGCCAAAGGTATAGTAAGTGGTTACTGAAATATAAAAAGCTACATGTTGCCCTCTCGCTCTGTCTGTCTGTCTCCTTCCGTGTGTGTGGAGATGAACCCTGAGCAGCGTCCTTTTCACTCCATGTGGTCCCCAAGTAAATTTCAAAATTGTAGGAAAACATAAAAAAATACTGAGACCACATGCCAATACCACAAAATGTATGATGACCAAGTTGTAGAAACATAGAAAGATATTTCTATGAAAATCTTTGACAACTTGTATTTCCTTTTTGCTTGAAACTAGTGGCTATAGGTGGCTAATCTAGCCAATTTATCTGAATTAAAAAAAGAAAGAAATTTGGAATTTATATGTTGTATGCATTTTAATCTTTTATACATATTTGTGCTATGATCATATTTTATTTTTTAAAATTTCTTTACCTGCTTACACAAACATTTAAATTTAATTGAATTTTCTCCCTAAATGAATTTCTGAATGACCTGCATATATGTTTTTATTTGCCTGAAATGTGTACCTTTTGAAAGTTTGCGAGTCTAATATTAATACAAAAGTATCGTATCAGTATCCATAAAATTACATCAAAAAGTACTGATATCCTGTTGAATTTCAAAAAATGGTATGCTATGTTTGTGGGTCCAGGTCACAAACATAGCAGCACCTCCAGATGTGGAGCGTCTCGTCATCAGGTTGGATAGCACTTGGTTACAAATGACTGAAATACTGTAAATGATAAGGGCATAGCCACCATGAAGGACACTTTTTCTATTTTCAAATTAAAAACTGGAGTTATCCAGCTTTTCAAAATGGCCAGACTCTAACTGTTGGATTTCTTTCTAAGAACTTTTGCCAACCAGAGACAGTAGCTATGCAAGAATTGAATGCAACTCTGATGTCACACAGTTGGGTACTATTCTCTCACGTAAAGCTTGTTTACTTAGCAGCCACATCGCCTCTGTGAGCAACCTTTCTCTGGTCCTTAGTGCTGGGAAAAAAAAAAAAAAAAGACGGTAATAATAATATGTCACATTAACCTACAAGGCCAATTTTCCCTAAGCATCTATTCCTACATATGTAGAATACCTTTTATTCCAAATCAAAATTGGTTGGCTGATTTTTTCAAATGTCAGCCTCATGATGGTACTAATGTAAAAGTCAGCGGATCAGCAAAGTAAGTAGATACTGTAGGAACCATGCAAATCTGCCAAATGTCATGCCTGAACATGAAATCATTTCTTCAAATTTAAAGGTCATAGTGAACAAGGAAATGGCAGGGAATTACTCAAGTCTGACTGAAATGTTTCTCACAGGACATGATAGTCTGTGCACAAAAAAATAATGACCATCTATTTAATAGTTCATTGAATCTCCAATGCAACCATGTTGCTGAGAATCACTGCTTTACATACAGAACTAACAACAGAAAATTACTTATAGCCACATTTACACTGAGAACAGTCATGTTAGTTTACTATCAAGTGAATTGAATAAAACATCTCAAACTATAAAGGCTGTTGCAAACTGAGTCAGTTTTTTTGACCAAATTTGTCGCATGTTAAAAGGGGAAACCGATCTCATATTGTTCTAATCATGTTTGCACACTGATGCCAACATTTTTTGTCCATCATTATTCTTTTCGATTTGATTTTATGTGAAATTTCGCATCAGTCCAACTCACCCCTGCCTGACCCCACCCCTCTCTCTCTCCCTACGTGGCGCGGCTCAGCTCAGTTTGACTCTGCACAGCAGCCCAGCGTGGCAGGGGATTTGCTTTTCCACTACAACCGAGGTACCCGTTTGGGGGCGCATCTCGAGCTGATGATGCTGTGGTTTGAGCCCTCCTCAATCTCCTTCACTGTCTGATCGTTTTAATTGGGCTATGACTTAATTGTTTCAGGAAAGTTGCACTTGGTTGTACAAATGGAAACGAAACATTTGCTTTATACAGATTTGTTCACACCAGGCATGGGTGGCTCCATGTTACAGAGGTGAGTTTGGGCCATTGAACTCACATATCATGGCAGCCGTCCGAGACAATAATAAAATTAAGGAAATTCTTTGTCTTTGAAAACTTTAGGAAATATTTTAGATACTGCAAGACCTAAATAAAAAAAATCTAACATATTTTCAAATTAAAATCAACATTTCAGTGGAAAAAATTTGACATATTGTATCTTTAAAGAGCTCACAAGGGGCGCAGGTGGCCTGCATGGCGTGCCCCACGTACGTGGACGGCCTGGGTTCGAATCCAGCCTGAGGCCCTTTACCGTGTATCTTTCCCCCGCTCTTGTCCCTGTTGCCAACTCTATCCACTGTCCTCCTCTATCAAATAAAGGCCCAAAATAAATCTTTGAAAAAAAAAAAATATGGAGCTCACGAATGGAGAAACTAGTGAAGACTGGACTGAAAGAGGATCTGTCCTTGATGCCATGGGATCTTTTTGCAGATGTAGTGAAGCTCTGAGACTTCCAAATTTCACTCCACAGGATTTATATCCCCTCTCTACCATGTACTGGAGGTCTGTTTAGCCCTCTCTCTTTCACTTTTGTATGCTCAAACACAGTAAGAAGTTATTCAGAATTAAATCTGTCATAGGATATAGACTTTATGCATTCTACACCACTGAGTGTATTTAGTCAGGTAATTATAATGTGACACAACCAGAGGAAGCAGAAAAGTGGAGGATTTTTGCCATTAACTGTGGAATATATTTGATAAATACTTCTCAGACACACATTTCCTCAAAAGAACAAAATTTTACGTCATATTTTGAAAAAATAAATCATTCTCACATTGTCATAATATGGATTGGGGTTGTTGGTGCAAAAAGCACCCTCCCTTATCTCATGTTTTTGTCTCTAGTTGGTCTTAATATTAAGGGGGCTCTTCTTAAATGTAGCTGTAAAAAAAAAAAATGCTACATGTGACCTATCTCTTCTCCTGAAGGAGAAGGGATCAGTTCATGAAAAAGTGCTTGACTTTATGTGCCATGAGGATAATTGTAACATCAGCTGCCATCCAAACCCCCGCCTTGGGAGCTGTGGGATTTTTCCTGTAAGAACTTCAGACAAACAGGCTAACAGTGCAGCCCTAACACCAGATATCGATGCTTAAAATCCCCTGCCAGTGAACACTTACTGGCTGTGAGTGCACTATATCCTGTTTACAGAGCCACTGAACACACCGTTCTCATTAGACTTTCCATCAGTTGGAAACAGACCAACATATGATATTTCTCAAAAAGAGACAAAATGCTACAGGCCTTCATGAATACATTATTACAGGGTCGGGGAAACTGTAAGCACATTAATCAGAGGGGCACATTCCATTGTACTAATCTGTAGCCCAGTCAGTTGACCTCTGGAATCAAGTGTTGTGAATTTGCCCTTTAATCTGCCATGAAAACAGCATTTGACTGCCATCAGTCAGCTCTCTGGCAAACTTGTTTGCCATAGAAATTGGCTGTGAGTTTCTCTTTACATGTGTGCAGACTGAGGAGCAGCACTGGGAACTAATGCAGTCAAAAACCCATGCCAGTAGAGCTGTGAGACTGCCATGGCAAATTATAAGGGTCCAATGGCCAACCTCAGAGTTAAGACCCCACTAAAACTATTCGAAGTTCTGCGTCGAGAGAATGCGTCGCTCTGCAATTCACAGCCATGCCGCTAGGGGGGCGCACCAGAGGGGTCACATCCGAATCCTTGTTTATCTTCTGGTCACAGTAAACGAGGAGGAATTCGTTTTGAGTGGACCAATCGCAGCCCTTGTGGTCCGTGTTGCCACGATATGTTGTTAGGATATTTGCAGGTGCGCGTCGACACATAGGGCTACGCGTAGCTACCCTGTCGACGAGATGCAGAGGCATAAATCAGGCTTGACACGGCAAAATGCTCGTCAAACTTTCCAGAAATGTGTCCAGTGCAATTTTTGTCTTTTGGTGGATTCATAATGTTCCAAGGTTCAAGGTTCTTTGTTTGTACCTAAAAGGGTAAATTTGTTGTGCAGACAGGAGTCCAAGAGACAAGAAAAACAATGATTCACAATTCAACACACAATCCACAAAATACATTAAAAGCTGACGTTAAAATGCCCAAACACTGAAGATTAAAACCAAGTCATGATAAAGTGCTCTAGATGAAATCCATTCTACAATAATACTCTAAAAGTGCTTTTTAAGGCTCCCTCAAAAAAAAAAATACAAATTCCATTCCAGTTAAAGTGCATCATCTTGTGCTTGTTTCATTGCACAGAAGCCCCCCTGGGACCCCTGAAATCAGTCAAGGGTCTGGGTAAGAGCAACATGCATACACATATTTATCATGACCTGATAAAAAACAGTATCTTGGGACCCTCCTCTAAAATCTTGGATCCCAACCTGGGGTCCGGGACCCCCTTAGGGGAGCACCAGAGATCTCAGGGGGGACTCAAGGCTCGGTCTGCCTTGAGGTTGTTAAAATTAGATTTGCCGGATTAAAAGAAATGAACACTTATGAATAATTCATACAATGGTTGTTGGGTAAAGAACTTGATTTGTGTTTAGGGCTGTTGATGTTGGAAAACATCTTGTCTGTCACATTCATTATGGCCTAATTACAAGTTAAAAATTAGGTAACAGGCAAGGCCATCTCCGGTAATAACCTGAGCTCGATAGGTAGGCGCTGCTATTGTTAATGAATGGTGGAGCCTGTTGGTAGATAAAACTCATGTAGAGTGCATCAACATCTTCTCTGCCAAGGTAAGCTTTTGATGTGTCTCTTTGTTCTTGTTTTGATAAAGAAATGTGGCCCAGTTCTGGTAAAACTGCTTTTATACTATAGCTACATCAAAGCTTATCGCTACAGTGGTGGCAGCCATTATATATACAGGCTTTCAGTCTAACTAAACCCCGCCCGTAGCTAGAACAAACTCATGTCGAAGCAGGTCAACACGAGAGTAATTATATATCTTCATTCATGAAAAGCTTTAGTGCTTTTCTTTGCTCTTCATATAATTCAAAAAATGTGGTCCAACTCTGATGACAACTGTGGCTATGTTATAACTACATCCGAGCTAATTGCTACACTGGCAGCAGCCATTGCTATTGGCCTCCAGGACAACTTAGCACTTCCTTGTTCTCTTCAAATGTTGCTGATTGGTCAGGATCACAGATCAGGCACAATTGTATCAGATTGAAGCACCACAAGATGAATTTGCCTGATGACAGACATGTAATCTGGCCAATTTATCTGCTCTGCAAGGTTAGTAGATTAGATTAGACTGAGCAAAGAGACAGGACAAAACAAAACACATTTAAGAAGCATGTCTTTGCAGAAACCTAACATAAAATGTGACTTCTTTTTTTTCCCTCTGTCCTCGTACAGGCTGTCAAGGGAGTCTCTAGTTTAATCCAGTTTTATTTATGTGTAAACATTGGAAGATTCTGGTTAAATAAGTCCTTTGGTGGGTCAACCTTAGACCCCCTCCACCCACAAAAATAGAAAGGAAAGAAGGTGTTACTTTTAATCTGCGTTTTCTTTTCAGAAGAGAGGTTCCGCTGTCTTTCCTCTGCAGCTTTCAGTCATGTGACTTGCACAGAGGCACGGAGGGTAAAAAGAGTTTAGGAAAGCAGCAGCTTCAGTGAACACTACATGGTGCTGTGGCACTGGGCGTTATGGTTCTCTAACTCTTCAAACCCATGCATGTTTGCATCACATGACAACCTCTGAAAGATTTTGTCACTTTAGACCATTTTGTAGCACATTAGACACAATTTAAACCACTAAAATCAGTAAAGTCACAGCCATAACTTGGTTCTTGTGATGTTTATGTACCTGCATATCTACAGCTGAAGAGAGTCCTGTCCATTTCCCTTCAGAAGTACAGGTTTTTGTATTCATGATGGGTTCAGTCAATAATGTTGCTTTATGGGAAGTGAAGAGCTATTAATTCTTCATCATCAGAACATGAGTGGGTGCTAATCAGCTAATTAGCTAGTTAACATTGCTAAATGATATTAGGAGGTCGCGGTGGTGTAATGTTGGTTAAATCCAGTCTCTGCTCAGGTTAATGCATAAGAGCTCTTTCTTAGGTGTGCTTCTAAGTACAGAAGGCTTGTCTACTTATCTGGGTATTTGTCAACCACGACATCTGTTTGAAAACTGATGTAAGATAATGATACCTCTGCTGGCCATCTTTATGAGGCACCAAGAAGAGCTAACCTTCCCATTTGAAGTTTTCTCAAGTATTCAGCCCTTTAACTCTACACTAAACTCTGGATACCAAAATCAATCACACACTTTCACAAAAAGACACGGAAAGTAAAATGCATTTTATTTGTTTTTGAAAGCCTTTGACCAGGATGTGTGAGAGGAGTTTTATCGCACAGATTTCCCAGGCTGCAGTGAAATTTATAGCACAATAAAATTAATATGTGTGAGGATAGCAGAGGAGAAAATTGGTCCTAAAAGAACAGATGTTGGCACTTAATGGAGATAAAACAGGGTGTTTATAGAGCAGTGGGGTGGGGGTTTTCTTATCTGAGGACAGCTTCCTACCACCAATACAAACATTTACTCATAATGAATTAGTGGTGATGCCGGATCAGTTTGTCTCCTTTCCATACTTTCCATGAACATGAGAAGGATGTAAAACCTGTCTCACTGTCAGAGCACATGTACTGTAGTGGAACTGTCTGGCATAACTAAGCTCTGCTATGATCAGTGGTCAACCCTTTATTTTACTTTTCCCCATGATGAAATGAATGCAGATCAGCCTTTTTTGTCAGGAAGCCAGGAAAGAGGTGAAGAACTTTCTAACAGTCCAAATACAGAATTCAGTCACATGTTGATCTCAGTGTTTTCACATGTTTACAGCAAACATATTCCAACATATCCAGAGTGTTAAGAACCTCTGCTCTGTCTGCTGTTAGACAGCACACAGGGTGCGTTTAACTGGAGCTAGAACTTTGCTTTTTTGGAGCTAACAGTGGACTCTATGGCGCTCAGAGTTTGTTTTGCTAAGTTTACTGCTGCAGTATACAACGGCTCGCTGCACTCCACATGTTAACCTTTGATTGAGGATAGCGCAGCCAACAGCTGATGGATGTGTGACTGACAGACGGTGATACAAGGAGACATGACAAAGCAGCGACTTAATTAAAGTTACAAACTAACATGTATTGGCACTAAGAACGAGTCTGCACATGTACACAGACTCACAGAGTCTGCACAGATTTCCTAACCTGACACACCAGATAGATGTGTTTCACACATCCATCTGGAAAAGCTTCAATCGGAAATGTTTGAGAAAAGGCAGAGGATTTGAAAAGACTCGGAGTGTGATTGGGTGAACGTTCTATCTGTCACATCTCTATGGACCAATCAGAGCAACAAAACACTTGACGTAGCTGCTATTGAGCTCAGCGATAGCACAGCTACTGAGGAATAATGTGAAACATGGCAACTATAGACATGCAAGTACTCAACTTTTGTCATTTTTGAAAAGAAAACAACTCACTGCTATTCTTTGTTCTTCTTTTAACAAAGAAAGGTCATCAAGTTCTGATAAAACTTACACTTTAGCAGCATCCATAACTGCACCAGCTCTTGCTATTGCTTGTTTATGTCACGGGCTCGTGACGTTTTGATCTTGTGAGATCTCATGGCATGAAATCTCGTCACACCCCTACTAAAACCAGAAAACTCTGAGCGAGAACTTGCTTCCAAGATGTTAGCGTCCCAGTACATCTGAAGTATTAGAGAATCATTCTTACAAAGCTGCAAAATTTTTAGGCGCTGTAAATGTAGTTAATGTATGTAGTTAAGCCTATGTGTGTAGCATGTGTCTTACTTCATAATGGCTAACACTATTGACTTCCCCTTATAAACAAATCTTTAGAACAGGCAGTGTCTTAAACATAGAGGTCAGAGAAATCAGTATTCAGGAGACAGTAAGTGGGAAAAAGAGCTCTGTTTCTCTCATTTAAGCAGCATTTCATTGAACTGTCGCGGATTACTGCAGGAAATTGACCCGATAGATCTGTATGAGAGAAGGTCAGAACATTTTTACATTTAATCACACAAGATAAGATCACAAAGACTCACCAGTGATAAATTCAGAGCTTAAAACCCTCACAGAACAGAACATGAACTTAGCAGGCAGGGTGATAAAATCTCACTTCCCAGTGCTTAAGCTTGAATTAAGAGAAATAAGGTACAGCCTCTCCTCCTGTGGGCAAACCTCTCAAAAACTCACCCCTGACAGTCCTGCAGCTGCTGACTCAGCTGGTAAGTCAGGGTGTTGAGAATGCAAGTTTTTATCCTCTTTAACGTGGAAAAGTTTCCCCCCCATGCCTCAGATAGAGGATTTGTGATGATTTTCCGCCGACTGTGTGAGTGTCAGCAAAAGCCCTGTCTTTAGAGGTCCTTGTGGACGGATGATAACAGAGGCAGGGACAGCTCTTACACCCCGAGGCCCAGCGTACGCACAGATCTCCAAACTCAGACCTCAATTTCTCCCGGTTCTCAGTGGTTCGACATCAGTCAGGCCCAGAGGGAAAGAATCAGTTTAGTGTGAAAACTGCTGTTACACCTGAGAGATGGCCGGTGTCGCATCTCTCCTTCATCCTAAATGCTGTGTAGGTGAGTCCTGCTCTGTCATGAGTGGTGCTGTTAGATCTATCAAGATGCCATCATACAACACTGACCTTCAGCTGGGCTAGCATGTGAATTTCAAGAAAGTTTTATTTATCTCTTTTATAATTGTGACCATGGAGACCACAGACATAAGGACAGTTATGCACCAGCATGAACTACAAGATTGGGCCTGACCACACAGCTGCTGTTTGTAATAATTAACAATTTTGTAAAAATGAGATCTGAAAGAAACAAATGTGACTTCAAGAGAAAAACAGACTTGAAGGAAGATCAGTCATCAGCTTGCTCTCCTGCTCTGTGTTTTAATTTGCTGCAAAAAATTGGAAAAGATTCTGTGTGAAATCCTTGCTGGGAAGGTAGCTCTGTTCATATTTGCTGCCATGTTTCGGAGCTTTATTATGCAACATCTGGTAGTTGATGCTTCCCGGTTTGCTTGCTCTAATTGGCTTTTGCAGGTATTCTGTCAGAGGCAGCCTAATATGTAATCACAAATATTAAACGTGTTTGAACAGAACTTGGACAAGAAATCATTGTGGCAAGCCTTGATTGAGACCATGCTTGATATTTAGCAGTTTGTTAGTTAAGTCCTATGGTCTCTCAAAAGTCCAAAAAAATGTTTACACCTCTACATGGAATTGCAGCTATGCTGTAATGCCCTACACAATGATGATCATGACATACTAGTCTACTGATGTGCACATGTAGCTTCACAGTACACTGCCCAAATACTAGTCAGTAGTGGAGGAGTAACGATTCATCCATTTATATCATAAATGGATTGGTTGATTGATGATCCAATAAGATCAATGGAAAGCCGAAACATCGATCTAAATCGATGCTTCAATCTACGCTTTTATTTTGAAATCCCCCGCCCCCTCATGACTGTTGACAGTTTCTGGCCCAGGCAGCGTCCTCAACAAGCTAGCTGCAGGATAGCCAACGAGCGGCAGTGTCTTCAGGTTTTGCAGCTGAGGAACAGAGGATGTCCTTTCCTCTCTTGGCTGTGTAAGTGTTTCAGACACCACTGCAGGACGGGTCTCTCCCTGTATTTTGCCAACTATGTCTACATCTTTATCCGTTTACAACCGCTGTATGAGATCGTTCACAGATAAAAAAAAAACCCTCAACTCAGCGTGAGTCCGCTGCTGCATGTCTCCTTTGATACACTGATTTTATTTCGCCGTCTTAAGTTAGATTTATAATGAAAATATAAGCTGTCCAAACTTTAAGTGGTTCAAGCAGGACAGCTGTTCTCTTTATACCACCCCTCACTCTGGTTATGAGACTACTCATCACAGAAGTGTCTTCTAAAATAAAACTTCGCTCTAGTCTAAACTCTCCACTTATTAACATAAAGGTTGCAATAAATCCAAAATAATAAAAAGCATCACTATAACAACATATGCCACATATTTAACCTCATTTAAATCTCATATTATCATTAATAGGACCCTGTGTAAAATATGAAGGCCTGATATAGAGCAGAGCTGTTGAAAAAGTCCGTACTGGTGCTTTAGAGTGATCTTATATGTGAGAAAATAAAAATGTTTGCTGTTTTAAATCAACATGTTTTAACACAAATGCTCATAGTTACATTCCTAATTCAAAGGTAATCAAGGGTTTTAGTTTTAAGAATATTCTGTGGAGGCTTCCATATTGAAATTGCGGTCTCAACCTAACGGCCCGCCCACTAAGCACAACTTCCTGTCAGCCTGCTAGCTAGCATTCTGGTTGACAGAAACGGAGCCTCTGCCTGCTGAGCTATCTGTCAATCAAATGAGATGCGCCAATCAGCTTTCACCCTAAATATAATCCATGATCATGGTACAAAAAAGTCACCCCCCGTACAGTGGAAGCACAATAAGACACTAGCTAATGAGACATGTTTGGTGTTTTGAACCAGGCTGCAAACCAGTTTATTTCTAGAGTCAAAACCGGCTGTCTAACATGTGTCCAGATGGGACTTCCGGTGTTCCTGCAGCCAGCCTCAAGTGGACACTCATGGTATAGCAATTTTTTGCACTTCCGCATTGGCTTCATTTTTCAGGACCGGAGGTTGCCGCTTTGTCGGGACCCAAAAGTGGAGGGTTTTAAAAAAAGAAGAGGCAAAGAGTCTATGGAAAATCCACTGTGAACATGCTTCCTGACATTTTTTTTTACAATTGGGAAATGCATATACAGTCCCCTCCAAAAGTAAAGTTCCTTTATCTGCTCTAGACTAAAATTATTTTGGTTTGACATCAAAACATGAATATGAGACAATAGATCAACAGTTCAGCTTTTATTTCCAGGTGTTTCTGTCTTGATCTGATACAACACTTTGAAGATATCATTATTTGTTTGAACCCACCCATTTTTCATGTGAGCAAAATTATTGAAACATGTGATTGACAAGTGTTTTTTGTTGCCCAGGTGTGTCCTATTACATTGATTATTCACACAATATTCCTGCTGAATGTCTACGCTCAGTTTCAGATTTGGGTTTTGCCTGTGCAGACTGTTTTTATAGTTAGAGCTGTAAACAATATAAAAACCAAAGAGCTGTCTATGAGTGAAGAACAAGCAATTGTGAAGCTGAGAGAAGATGGAAAATCAATCAGAGCCACTGCAAAAACATTGACCATAGCCAGTACAACCATTAGAAATGTCCTAGAGGAGAAAGAAACCACTGGTGCACTCAGTAACAGCTGTGAATGGTTAGACCAAGGAGAACAGCATCAGTTGACGACAGAAACATTGTGAGAGCTGTAAAGAAAAACCCTAAAACAGCTGTTAGTGACATCAGCAACAACCTCCAGAGGGCAGCAGTGAAGGTATCACCATCTACTGTTCACAGAAGACTTCAGGAACTAAAGTACAGAGGCTACACCAGAAGATGCTAACCACTAACTAGCAAGAAGAACAGGACGACCAGGCTGGAATTTGCCAAAAAGTACAGAGACCAGCCTCAAAAATTCTGGGACAAAGTTTTATGGACTGATAAGACAAAGATGAACCTTTACTAAAGTGATGGAAAGACTAATGTTTGGAAAAAGAAAGGATCTGTTCATGACCCCCAACATACAATTTCATCTGTGACATACAGTGGAGGTAATGTCATGGCTTGGGCTTGCATGGCTTCTTCTGGGATCGGCTCATTAATCTTCACTGATGATGGAACACATGATGGCAGCAGAAATGAACTCAGAAGTCTACAGAAACATTTTGTCTGCCAAATGCAACCAAACTGATTGGGAGACCCTTCATCATGCAGCAAGATAATGACCCAAAACACACTGCCAAAACAACAAAGGAGTTCATCAGGGGCAGGAAGTGGATGGTTTTGGAATGGCCAAGCCAATATCGAGACTTAAACCCTATAGAGCATCCATTTTGATCACTAAAAAGGAGACTGAAGGGAGAACCCCCCCCCCCCAAAAAAACAAACAACAACTGAGAGACTGCGGTGAAAGCCTGGAATAGCATCACAAAATAAGAATGCGAAAGTTTGGTGGGTCACATGATTGATGCAGTAACTGCAAGCAAAGGGTTTGCAACTAAATATTAGGTCTTGTTCACTTAAATCTATATTGAGTCTCCAACAATGCTATATCCTAAGTTGTGTATCAGATCAAGATATCTGGAAATAAAAGCTGAGATGTTGATCTCTTGTCTCATATTCATCTTTTGATGTCAAACCCAATTGTTTTTCGTCTACAGCAAAAATAAAGGAACTGGGCCCACCTTTCCAATACTTTTGGAGGGGACTGTATTTGCTCCTGAATATTTGCACCTTCTCCAGTGTTTTAATTGATTCATGTGAGCGCCTTACAGCATACTGCTGTTATCTTGCAAAAATAGCATCTAAGTTTCAGGTTATTTTGCTTCTGCTTCAGAGAAAGCCCTTGTGTTGATGATTAGCATGGATAATTGTTTGTTTATATTCATAGCAGAGGGAAGAGATCATTAATGAGTGATGGCCTTAGATAAGGGAGAGCGGCTTAATAGCTGGCTGCTCTTATTAGAAATGATATAATATAAATGATCAGACAAGGTAGGACAATCATCTAAATGTAGCAGGATAACTTTATGGGCATGCTTGTGCTCCAAGATGTTTTCTGAACTGGATCCTAAAATAGGATAAGGCGGGTACCTGATCTAATTACTGAGCAATTCATAGTGCTGTTGGCAGTCACAATCAACTCTCTGTGAACATATCCATAGTGAATAACTATAGTCTCTCTCTTTTGAATGTGGTTTCTCTATTTCTAGATGGATCCCAGTCTTACCTGCAATTTCCACAAAGCTCTAGTAAAACAAAACATGAGGTTCAGATTGTCAATCCTTAATCTCATCACTGAATCAACATTAAAAAAGATAAGAAATAAAATTGCAGAGTTAAAGTTATTTTTGCAGAAGAATGTCTTAGTAGGTTTAAGGTATGACAAAATAATTGAAAAGCTGTAATCTTCCATGATAAAACTGCAGTAAAATAAATATTCTTCATTTTTTTCTGAAAGGACTGCATCTTATACAGGAGGAACTGAACATGGCAGTAAAATCAGCAGCAAATAACACATTTGAGATGATTCTTACACAACGGCGTTGTGTTAAAGTTAGTCGTCTCTGGCAGATGTGACAGCAAATCTCATCACCCTCGTAATTAGAATCTGATATTTGACGGTGTGGAGTCCAGTATTTTCATCCAGCATAAACATCATTTATAATCTGCATTGGCATGTTCTCCCACCTGCTCGCACAGCAACAAATTATGTAATTATTCCTGCTTGGTGATCTCATCCCAATGAACATCATACTTATAACCCAAAATCTCATTTTGTACAAAGCCAGAGGCACTTTTGGAAATTGGCTGAGCCACGTAGTGGGCATACAGACACAGTCACGCAGGATTTTCAAATGGGATCAGAATAAGTCTTGGTTTGGTGTGAGGTGTAATGAGCCATTATGGCACCCTGTTTAATATGCAATCTAGGGGTTAGGGTTATAAAGTGTGACATCATGTGCCCAAGCATGAACCTGTTCACTCCATTTGCTGCTGGATGGTTCATTTTTATCGACTCTTGATTTACGCAATTATAGTGAACTGTTTAATAGCTGGTTCAGATGCTTTAAAAACTCAGTAAAAACAAAGCTAAAACATTTTTAACTTTACACTGTGCAAATATTTGTGTACAGCTCTATGCATACAGTATAAACACCCTTCCTTTCAAAAGTACTCAAAATCTGGCAAATAATGAGGGCATGTCCTGTGCACAGCCCCCACTACACCACACAGATTTTCAGCAGGATTCAGGTCTGGGTTCTGACTGGGCCTCTCTTCTGGTGAAGTCATTCTTTAGTAGAGCTGGATGCATGCTTTGGGTCACTGTCATGTTGGAAAGTCAAATTCATGTTCATCTTTCTAGTGGATACCTGAAGGAATTGTGCCAAAAAATGACTGGAATGTGGAGCTGTTCACTAGTAACTCCAGTTGCAGAGGAACCAAAAAAGCCCCAAAGCATGATTCTGTCCCACTACGCTTCACAGTGGTTATGGAGTTTATTCTCTTATCATCCATATGTCTGGATAGGGGGCAAAACACTTCATTTCCTGATGTTGCTCTTCAAAATGAAAGTCTTCAATAATGATAAGCGTTGGAGGCTTTTATTGTGACAGACATGGCAGGACTAAACTGTCTATTATCAGATACTTTAAACCCTAGCACCACAACACTAACACACCAGAGGGGAACTGAACTGTGGCAGCGACCGCCAGCATCTTTTAATTTTCCAGGACTAAAGACAAGTGAACCATGGATTAAAACAAACTGGCAGGTAACATGTTTGTTCCTTTTGCATCTGATTCAAGTGAAAAATAGACAAGCACTCCAGCAATTAGCCTTCCCCATGAGCTTATGGTAAACTCTGGTCAGAGTGCAGCTGCTGGGCTCTGTGCCAGAGCAGAGAGACAGAAGTTGGGGATTAAATTTACTGTTTTCTGGCACAATTCTCTCTGTTATGATGCTTTTAATTAACCGTAGACCACAGTAGGTGATAGCCATGTCCACACGGAGACGAATTCAGGAGTATACGCAGAAGTTTTTTGTCATATTGGTGTTTCATCCACATGGAAACAGCGTTTTGGGAGGCTGTAAACTGTTGTGATTTGCAGTTTTTGATTTTATTTTGTTGACTTCCTGTGTAACCACTTCCTGCTTGGAGTTCTTGTGCTCTCTTTACAGAGACTGGGCGTCTTCACCTGCACTGACTCTCCCGGCTCCTGCACACCTGTGTCTCATCACTGCAGTCACCACCCTGCTCTTAAGCTCTGCTCAGCGCCTTCACCAGCGCTAGATGATTCCCGCTTACACAGTAGTATTGGCCAACTCCTAGTGCTTTCCGTATCACTCTGAGTTATTCTGAGTAGTTTCTACTACATGTGTTACCTTGAATTTAATCCTGCCTTCTCCTCCTTTTCTTCCAGTGCCTCTGCGAGCCGCCAGTGCAAGCCCAATCTCTGCCCTGCTGCCTAACTCTCTCTCCGGATTCACTCACCAGCCTCCCCCCTTAAAGCCTCCCTCCCGCAGCCCTCACGCCTTCACGGAGTCCCCTCTCACCCTGGACCTTGGATTCCCCCCTCCCACCACTGCCTGTTTCCCCTCATAAATCTTTTAAAACTGTTTCAACTGTGTCCGGTTCTGCAAATTGGGGTCCAACATTAAAACTAAGATCTTCGGATCCTAACAGGAAACCCCACTTTTTGAAACCGGGTCCCAGAGTAACCAAATCTGTAAACGCTTACCATTTCGTCTCTGCGTGGACAGCCAACTGCATCTTTCTTAAAACGATTATGTCACACATAGCGTAGCCCACTTATGCTGCATGTGCTGTCAAATCAAAACAACAATGGCGGGTTACAGGGCTGTGTTCGTGCTGCAGAAGCTACTGAGCTTATTCTGGCTTTTCCAGAAAAATCTGATGCTCCTTTACCCCCACTGAGAACAGCAGACACCAGATGTTCTTAAATCCACTGCAGAGAGCAACCAGGAGAAAGTTTGTGTCAGTTTTCTGTGATCTTCTTCTCTCTTTTGGTGCATTCCTGTGGCAGCAATACAGCGCCATGTACAGCTTGGCAAATGTCCTACAGCATTTTCAGTTGTTTTCAGTGGTTCCATGCTTATGCGGACATTTCCTGAAACAATCCTGTGTTTACGGAAAACTTTTTCAAAACATAACGGAAATATATCGTTTTCGTCTCCATGTGGATAAGGCCTTAGACTGGGGAAGTAAACCTCACAATGAAAAAAAACACAGCATATAACCACCTGTTAACTTTCAATGAAGGCAGTGACATCAGCTAACAGCAGACTGTACTGAGATGAACTGCATGGTGATTTTATATTGTTGTAGCGTTAGAGGATTGTGTAATTCCCCATAGCAGTCGCTGACATGGTGGGTCTATATTTGCCCTACCAAGTAAAAAAAGCCAGGAAAGAGGTGAAAACTTACAAATGGTCTAAAACCATAATTTAGTCACACATAGCCATGTTTTTCCGTTCACTGTAACCTTATTCCTACATTTCAAGTGTTCACTTTACAGGGATGTAAAATGCTGTTTGATTGTCTGATTCTTTAGAAACATCAGCTGCTCTGGATGCATGCTGGGTGCTGTAAATCCTTCTTAGACTGTTTTAAAACACAGCACATTGTAATTCTGAGGACCTGATGGAACATGATCAGTGGTTCTCTCTCTCTCCAGAGCAAATTATGTCTGAGGTCGTGTCCAGGAGGTGCTGCTGTTTGTTTCAGTTCTCCAAAATATATGTGAATACAGGCAGGCAGAGTGTGACTAGAGCATTTATCACATACTCTGCTCCTCCTTCTTCACCTCTGGCTTCATGCACCTCTCTTTCCCTCCTGATCATGAGAGCTTCTGTGCTCCTTTATAATACTAAAGCTCTGATTTGTAATTTGACAATTAAACGACTAGTGTTAATACCTGTGAGGAATGAGTGTTGCCAATATGTAAATAAGACTTGGCATTGAGAGTGGCACGGCTTTCCAAAGGAACACATGAGATTTTACAGCTTGGTTGTTCCGCCGACTGAGGAGAACCGTGTGTAGTGGTAAATGAAATCTTGCTTTAAGACATTTTTTAAAATCAGAATTCATATATTCTTTTATAAAGGAATCTGATGCATGACTTTTAATGTGCAGTGTTAACATATATCAAAATTGTAAAATGGTATTGCAATGTCATAGACAGGATTTTTCACTCTTTTCATTGGTTTTGGAACAATAAATTACACCTTTTATGCAACAAGCTCATCTGCTTATTAGTTTTAGAATTTAAAGTAATTCACTTTTATTTTTGAGCGGATTTTTGCTTTCTGTTTTGGCCAGATGTTCTAGGTAGCAATGTAAATAAAAGGAGGCACCATCAGTCACAAACTCATGTAGCCTGTGAGCTTAACCAGAGACATGCCTGACAGATGAGATCTTCAAAAAACTGCTGCCATTACAGAAAAACAAACAAATATTAGGAGCTTTTGACTGGAAATATGTCGACTTTATCCTACTTTCCTTCCTCTGTTGAAGGTTGCCGACCCACAGTTTTAAAACACAAGGTATAAATCAGCAGCTAAAATAAATATGTAAGTGTGTAATTTTTGAATGTACATTAAAACTGCTGTGGCAACAGTTTCTTACTGAGTGAGACAGACCATCTCTGAACCAGTCAGCAACCATTTACTGACTACCATTTATACAAAGGAAGCACTTTTAAAAATGTTTGTTGAATAGAGATACATTTTTTTAATACAACTTCATTTCCAAAAAAGTTTGGGCGCTGTGTAAAATGTTAATAAAAACATCGCCATCGCCAAATAGGAGAACCTTTGGTGATATATTCTCTCCCAGTATCTCCTCCTCATCCTCCTTGCAATAATGTACTCCATCTTTTTAGATCACGTTAAGAATAAAGATTAAAACAGAGACATATGGGCAATCACGGGTAAATCCTTAAGACACCGACTGACTTACATTTATTCAGCGAGCGTCGCTCTCTTTTTCCTTTTCTTTTGAATTTCATGAGATGAGAGAAGCCAAATATATACTCCGTATCGGATGTCGTGGCTGTTTGTGGTTGGCTGAGAGATGTGAACTCGCTCGTTTTTATTACTCCCAGCTGCCATCAGGTTGAGTTTCAATTACGCGTGACAAACATCTTTGATCTGACATCAGATGTGACGGGACAATTTATATAGATACAAATGTATATGCTGGTTCAGACGGTTACATAAAATAGTGGTTGCTGTGATTGTTTATTGCATTGAAATGTGCCTGACACTCTGGAAACCTGCCTGTGAGGTTTTGGTGACGTGTGTGCACTGCGCGCCTGTCAGCCAAATTACCACTACACCGGGCGCGCTTCGCCTGTGCCGAGAATAGACCAGGTTGGAGCTGGCAGGCTTTCAGCGCACCTTCCGCGCAGTGTTTTGGCACGAAATTGTCACTGCGCCAAGCTGAATCTGTCAACACCTCCCCCTGGTGCACCGCCACACCCATCTCGGCGCAGCCCAGTCTACCAAATTGCCAAATTGGCTGCGCACGGTGGTGCGCCAGACAAAATTACCACTGCGCGGGGTGCGCCAGCTCCGCAACCCTGTTCCACCTTGGGCTGCGCCACGAAATTAGAGCCCTAAGTGTTTGGGAAAGGACAGAGGATTTGAAAAAACTTGGGGTGTGATTGGATGAACGTTCTTTCTGTCACATCTTTACGGGCCAATCAGAGCAACAAAACACGTGACGTAGTCGCGACCGAGGTGCGAGAACACTGCTGTTCTTTGTTCTTCTTTTAATGAAGAAATGTCAAGTTCTGATAAAACTGGCGCTTCAGCAGCATCCATGCTAAGCTCTTCTACCATAATTGCACTGGCCTCTTGTTGCTGCTTTCTTACGTCACGACTCCGCCGTGCCTGAAAGTATATATTTTATTATGTATTGTCTTATATTTTTTGTATTAATAATGTCTCACCGTATGTTTTGTTATTGATTTTTATAATTGCATAACAGCTCTCAATGTGTTTTTTGTTATTTGTAATTGTTTGACATTAGTTGTCAATATAAAAAAGTCAATTAAAAAAAAAAAGAAAAAACTGCCCCTCGTCCATGATTGGTCCTGTCACTTTCTCACTGGGCCCAAACGGTTCAGATGAGAGCTTAACAAGGTGGATTCGCCAGTGAGAAACACGGAAACGTAGTTGCAGAGAAATACTCAGTTGTATTTGGGTATGCTATTTTCTAGCTCGAACACTGGAAAAGGATCTAGGGATGAAAGGGTTAACAGTCTGTTAATGACCGGGAAGTGAGGAGACCAGTTGCTGGTGTTTCTGGAGAGGAATCTTGTCCCATTCTTGTCTGATATATGGTTCTATTTGCTCAACAGCCCTGGGCTTCTTTGTCAAATTTTTAATTTAATGAGGAACCAAATGTTTTCTTTTGTTGAAAGGTCTGGACTGCAGGTAGGCCAGATCAGCACCTGGACTCTTCTCTTGTGAAGCCATGCTATTGTAAAGGATGCAGCATATGGTGTAGCATTGTCTTTCTGATGTATACAACTACAATATTCACTTTAAAGAGACGTTGAATGGATTGGGGCTGATGTGGCTCTACAACTTCTATATACTTTTCAGCATTGATAGTGCCTTTCTAGATGTGCAAGCTGCCCATGCTCTAGGCACTAAAGCAACATTATACCATCACTGATGCTTTTGAGCTTTGTGCTAATAACAAGCTGGATGGTCTGTCTCCTCTTAGTTCTGCAGACATGTTGTTCTTGGTTTCCAGAAAAAATAAAAAGTTTAAATTGTGATTCAGTCCATTTTAGATGAGCTTTAGCCCAGAAAGAAGGGCGGCTTTCTGTAACATGTTTATAGATGGCCTCAATTTTCAAGCTACAGCTTTATCTTGTATTAGTGGATGGCAAGGTGAACTATGTTGACCAACCATGATTTCGGGAAGTGTTTCTGAGCACATGCAATGATTTCCAGAGCAGAATCATGCTTTTTTTCAGTGCAATGCCCCCTGAGGATCCGCACATCATGAGCATCCAATATTAGTTTTCGGCCTTGTCCCTTGTGCACAGAGATTTCCTCAAATTCTCTGTACCTTTTGATGATATTATGTGGTGGGATATTCAAAACTTCTCTGATTGGTGGGTCAGCAGATCAACCTAAAGAGCCAGCGGAGGCCAATTGGTGAATACAGCTTGTGCACCCAATGCACCACAAATGTAAACCAGAAGACTAATTCCAAAAATCCAGGCTCTCCAAGTATAGATTCAACATTTCCATTGTGTAAATAGAGATTAGGGAATGCTTCTTTTGTTCAAATAAGGTCTTTGTTGCTGAACTTCATGTAACAGGAAATTACAGAGCCTCAGAATCATGTAGTTCCCATCACTTCTGGTTAAAAAGAGACATTTTGTAAGTATGAGTCAGCACAAACAGTAATCTGAAGGTTCAAATCCATTTCGAAGACATTTCATTAAGTGGATTCAGTAAGGAATAATAAAATAGGAGAAAGTCAGCTCCACAACAAACTTGGAGGAGATCAAAATCAATTTCATTTAATTTTCACTGAGAGGATCATTACAATTTTTATTAGTTTTGATGTCGCTACTTCTGACTCTGCCAAAACACTTCAGTGTGATAAAGATTTTTTTTTTCATGCATCTAAAATATAATAAAATCAGCTATTATGAAAATGCTGAGAGTGCATTAAAGTGTTGGGAAACTCACAAGAACTGACAAGCACATTAAAAATCAGAAGAGAGGAAAAATCACCCTTTTTTCTGCATGGACAGAGAGATCTGGAGAGATAATGGGAGGATGCAGTGAGCATATAATGTGTTACTGAGAAAGGGTGAATAAGGGGATGCAGGGATGGGGAGAAAAGTGAAAATGTAGGCTATTTTGAAGGAATTCATTGAAGTATGTGTGATAGAAATAGAACTAAAGAGAAGAATGAGATGACAGCTGTGGTGTTTGTTATCAGTTATTAGTCAGAAATGCCTTAGAGTCTGAAGACTGATGCAGCACAAAGGGTTTGTTGTTGTTCAGATGAGTTGAGTGTTTTTTAATACCATAAACATTTCCCTTATTTTTCCTAGTAAATGATATTACTGCCACATGATTAAGAATCACATAGCCATCATGCAAAGTGCTAAATGGGTTTCAATCCTTTTGGAAAAAGCTTCTTTAACTAAGTCCTAAAAACAATAAGAACACTCAGCGATTCTTACAGGATTGGAAGTGATTTATAGTTACAGGCTATGATGATTTAGAGCTGTGTTTAAATCAGATAAGATAATCTGTTTCCTGATTGACCAAGTCAAATCCTGAGTCCCTCTAAGGAGGGAACTGATATTATTGGCCTAAAGCTGGGCATACACTGTGCCATTTTCTGATTCAGCCACAAATTTTGAGTCGCACGACTCACTTAGAAGTCGAGCCAACTTTTAGTCGGATTGGGCATCGTTTGTCGTGCTGTGTACAGGGGGGTACAACAGTCGACCATGACCCGACTTCAATCCCACGAGCAGCTCCCAAATGGTGGGATGGGTTTCTGACATTTTTGATATTTTGGTCGTGCTACTCGAGTCACTTGAGCAAAATGAACAACTTTGGGGTATTTTTCACAAGTGCCAGACAACGTTCTAAATTACCATGACAACAGCTGGAATGACTTTCTGATGCCCCCACAGTCATGCTATGATAAAGGAAATAAGCAGGAAATATTCCTACCTGCAGACCTGCAGCTGACATGGAGGTGATGCTGTTTGTGTGTGGGATAGAGAGAGAAAGTGAAAGAGCGAGAGGATATGACTGGAAACGCTTCACCCTCAGTGTGTGAGACTTTTTAAAAAGGAAACCTGTAGATTTCTGTCACAGTCCATCCCGACTTTACTCGTACAGTGTGAGCACTCAGGTCGGGCACGACTGTCTGACCATATAGTGTGAACACATAAATCGTGCAAGATGGTTGTGCATCGTATGTGACATAACATTCTGCCACGACTGTTGTATGGTCAGCTTGAATTCACACAGTGTATACCCGGCTTAACCCCTAAAAATGCACATACCCCACCTGTGCTGTGTTCAGAGAGCAACATCAGTTGAAATTGGCGGTCACACCCCTAATTCATTTACGGCATAATGTTAAGTGGCCTTTTTTTTCACTTCACACCATATAAGGTGTAAAAATAAGAATTAACATCATCCCAGTACCTCAGTGTCCATCTGCTAATACATATAAGCAAAAATATTTATTTCTACCAACAGATATCTGTAACAGAGTAAGGCATACATGCTGTATAGTGATGGCAGCACATACAGTCAGCACACACAAACACAGTCTGTCTCTGATTTCTCCCACAGACTTGTCTACACACACATTCAAGCAGACACCAGTCATCCAGATATATACTGCAGTTAAGAGGAGCTTGTAAAGCTATATTTCATTGATGCATGCAATACAAGTTTACCCTTGCTTTTGTGTAAACCAACAGAAGGTGACTTGTACAAACTTTAGCAATGATTTGTTCCATCTTTCCTTTTCTCTGCTGGTCTGCTTTAACTGTTTTTACATTTGTAACATCCTCGATGCCCATGAATAATTAATATACTCACTGTCAGATTGAGTAAGTGGTGACTGCACACAGTTAGTTTGAAAATCTGCCAAGAAGAAGAAGAAAGAAGAACAAACATGGAAACCAT
The DNA here is from genome assembly GCF_018320785.1 of Cheilinus undulatus. NCBI lineage: Eukaryota > Metazoa > Chordata > Actinopteri > Labriformes > Labridae > Cheilinus > Cheilinus undulatus. The sequence goes on from NC_054882.1 coordinate 34,926,511, forward strand.
ATTTGTTTTTGCACTGTGTGGATAATGAAGCCTATCATTCAGGTGACTATGGATGTTTTTATTGTTTTTTAGATGCCAATGACTAACTTCCTACTTCAACATTTACTGGGCAGCTCAGACAGTGAAATGGGCCTGTGCGGCTTAGTCTGGATATGTCTCAATCTGCTGTGTACCATGCCACATGAATCGTGCCTGTGACCAACTCTTCAAGTGGCTTGTTTTCCATGTATGGCACACTTGAATTCACACTGACCAAATGGAACTAGGCCATTGGGCTCAGGGGTACTCAGATCCAGGCCAGGATATGAAACCACCCTAGAGTTACCACTACCCAACACCGCCCATGAGTGCGAATGAAGGTTGCTCAGCTTCCTCTGCACCTACAGTGAAGGGAAAACCTCCATCTCTAACTCCACTAAGGTTTCTAAATTGTTTTATGCTTATGTTTCTGTGCAAACACAATATGAGCTGTTATAGTGTGAAGTATTTTTGTTGGTGTTTCTTTCTCTTGTCTGAGAAGGGGGGACAAAAAGAGAAAAAAATAAGCTAGACAAACAGAAATGACATCAGAGTAGAAAATGTCTGTCAGGCCTTTGATCCGAGGTTCCTGCAGTGCTGCATGAGGCTGTGCCATGACATGCCATGGCTGAGAGTGTCACTATGACACAAATCAATAAAGTGTTTCTTCCAGCTTTCAAGTTTTTTGAAGTTTGACATGTTCATGAAAAACCCCACCTCCATCTGCGTCAGAGAACAGACGTATACCGGGATAAATCCACACCTGGGCTGTGAACTCACCTACATTTGATATCCAAACATACATCATGAGGAACTCACTTCCTGCTTGTCTGTCTTCAGGTTTTCCAAAAATGCATCTATGCTCTTGTGTGGGCTTGAAAGACGTTTGGAAATGAACCCTCTAAAAATGACACTCTGGAGAAGACCAGGAATTGCAGTTGCATTGAAATTTTTCCAACTGCCATGCCGAGATCGATAAAGGAAAATGTTTCTGCAGTGAAAACTAAAGGCACATTTGAAGTTCTGCTGCCAGCTCCTGAGCAACAAAGGTTCAAATTACTGTTGTTTTGCAGTTATCATCCATTAAAAAAAAAACCTGTCAGAGAGGAGACAGAGATGCAAATTTCTCCACTGGCTTAGAAAAGCCTCAAAGACGAAGAGGAAGACACAAACAGCTTAATTATTGTTACTCTATGGGCTGTCTGTTCAACAGCCTCGGTTTCTTCTTTTATCCGTCTTTCTTAATGATTATACTCGGCTGGTTGTAAATAAGCGCTCATCTTGACATCAGTTCCTGAATTTCCCTCACTGCCTCCTCGCATCTAAATGAGCCAACAGCGCAGAACAGCTCAGGCTTGTCAGCAAAACTGCGACAACTTGAGAAACAAATCCCAAACATGTATCATGCCAGATTAGAAATGAGAAGCCAGGGTGAGGTTGGCTGTTTGAGATGTTGATTGTGAAATATCCCCCACAGACTGAAAAAATCCCTAATACCATGATGGTTGTTGGACAAGAAGAGGTAGAGATGTTTATTTTTCTTTCCCGAGAAGTCATTTTAGTTATATTTGTTTGGTACAAGCGTGAATTGTTGTGCACTGATGCTATCTGACCATGAGCAGTCATTTGCTGGCATGCAGTGAGTCATTCCTGTTCCCCACCTGACACATTTGTCATTTTTACACCCAGCACTCTGTTGGTTACATCACAAATAAACTTATCTTAAAATGAGAAGTGTTTAGGTGCAAAGTTCCTGTCTTGAGGCTGCAGAAAGGGACCGCTCCTCGGACCACCTCTTGACACCATCATTTTGAAAATCCGTAACGGCTCCTCAAAACTATCTCTGGAAATGACACTAGTGTTCCAGTGAAACCAGGTACAAATACATTTCTGAGGCTTACTCTGCGATATTTAAGACAACTTAAGTTGTACGTTTTGTAGGCTACTGTATTATGTGAGTAAACAAGCTTTTAGAAAGTTGTTTTTCAAGCATGAGTTGTCTATTTGGCAACAAAATGAAGCACCACCGCCTGTTGCCTACAGCAGAAATACCAGCAGTTCAAAATCTTTTGAGATCAGTGTTGTTGTATACAACAGGAAGATAAGTCTTATTTAAAGTTGAATAACTTTTGAACCATAAATTGTAGCCACTTGTATTTTCCTCTGAAGCCCTTCGTTGTGCCGTTCTAGTGACCCTATCTATGCCTCCTTAGCTCTTACAGAACATTTTTAGTGCTCCTGGAAATTGGGTGATATTCTTTGGTTTTTAAAGAATAAATCCACACCAGTAACTCTGATATTGACCATCTTTTTATCCATTTTATAATCTATTCTTTGATTGTCCCTGCTGCTAATACGGTTGCCATACTGTCTACACACAACACTGGCTCACTGGTCGTGGACGATGGTCGCGTCACTGAAAAAACACAATTTGCACACGAAACAGCTAAAGACAAGACTGAAGAAAGACCGCCTTAAAACACCTAACATCAAATCAATCAAGACCACCTTACACCTAACGACTGAAACAAGACTTTAACAAGACTCCCATGATTTTACTCCAACTTTGGAATTTTGTCTGCGACTTTGAAATCAGAAGAAAAGTTGATGGATATAAGGTGGACATTAACGCCCCTAATAATGTTGTACTATGTGCTTTGGACAGTGCACTTTGCATTTTCAAAATAGTGCTCTTTATCTTTCACTCATGGGTTGTATGTGATTACCAAGATAAATTTCTCTCTTTTGAATAAATTATGCACAGTATATCTTATTTTTTAATTACATGTATAGATAATTTCAGATAATATGATTAACTATGGTGTGTTATTCCATGCTTTTCCATGATACAATATCATATTCAATAGATATTATGATATAATGATACATAATAAACCAATGCGACACATACCAACACAAAGCAATGGCCTTTAATGCGATGCAAAATGATTAAATCTGTGTAATTCGGTACTTTTTAAATGTAATATGATGCAGAATGACACCATGCCATACCACACCATCATCCTACAATATGATGCATGAAAAATGATCTGATATGATACCCTTGCTGCATGTCTGCACAGTCTGCACACCATACTAACAAGAGATACGTTTGTGGGAGAACAGTGATTTATAGCTCACAGGTGAGTGAATGAAGAGAGAGAAGGATAAACTGTCCACCAGAGCTTGTGCCTGGTTGATGTGGCGAGTTCAAGTTATCTGTAATATGTGACAATCAGGGAGGACCCAGTGGGCCAGCACACTTTGGTGCTGGTATGATTTATATATTGTTTTTTTCTGCTTAGCACTGGAACACAGAGAAGGGGCAGCAGCCTACTTGTTGTTTTGTTAATAATGACAGTAAACCGGCCAATTATGTCTCCTAAAGGCCCATTTACACCCCTCCCCTCCCTTCTCTGCACCAGCCTAGAAAATATACTTTCATTATCATGAGGGCAAAATGATGGTCCGTACAGTTACATCATATTTGACCTATTGTGAGAAGCTGGTTGGAGCCAAAAATGCCAGTGTTGAATTTTCTTCCCAGTCCAGCCCTGGTGACAGTTGTAGTAAACCCACAAAACTGCAGTTTTCCTTCTTTTATTCTACTTTTTGTAAAACAATTGTTGTGTCCTAATAGTCATCATTTTTGTAACAGAAAAAAACATAACAAAACCCCAAATGGCACAGACAGCACATGTGGAAAACACTGTGTCTCCATGACAGAGCCGCTATAACAGACACATGTTTATCACTGCTGAATGTTGAGAAGAAAATGCTGCATAAAAAACAGAAACTTCCACTTAAAACAGCAGTTCTGTTCATATGTTTTGTGTTTCTTACTTGTGAATAACCACAATAATTCCTGGCTCCCCCATGGTTTCACAGCCACACTGCACCGTCCACCCAAGCTGTTTAGAGACACACTGCTCGGGTCTATGTCGTTGACCGCTGCCCTCCTCCTGTGCTTTAACTGGGCCCTCCAATCAGCATAAGGTATACTGATCTATTATCAATCATGTTTCCACATGAGTTACTCTGTCCTTCAAAGTTACAAATGAACTAAATTTAATTCACATACCATAATTGGTAAAGGAGGTCAGGGAAGAGCTGGACATTGGGCACACCAGGCAAGCGAGAGCTGGAGAGGTAGGTGGGGAAGCCATCATTATTCTGTTTGTGGTATGCACATAGAGGCACATGCATGATGAAGCTATGTTATCCCAGCAAAAGAGGGAGAGCTTCAGTGCAAGTAAGCCATGCTGTGAAGCTTTCCCTCATAGTTTCAAGCTCGTGGTGCCATTAACATTCTGTGCATTCAGATTTTATTACACGGCGCTCATTCATATTCATCCGATTTTGCTCAATGAAAAAGCACAAAAAACATTAAAACCCCCTTGATCATTTACTCACACATTTGCACTGTTAAGGCAGAGATAGGAGGATCAAAAGCACCCACAAGCTGTTTTTGCCCTGGGGCCCCATGATAATTAAATCCAACCCTGAATCCACTCATTAATGATAGAGTGAGATGGTATTAATGGGGACTTTCCTGCTTGTTACAAACTCACTCTTAAAGACACTAGAGGAGGTAATGTCAAATCTGACAGCTGCAGCTGTTATGTGGATTAACAGTTTCTGAAATCTTTGGCTTTTCAAAAGTTCCCCTCCAAACTGATCACTCCACTTTTCTTGGAGGTAATTCAAGGTAAAAGCCTCATTTCCAGTTTTATGTAACTCCTGGTAGCTTTGGAAGATGTTGCAATTAAGACACTTTCAAAAAAATTCTGGATAAAAACCTAGAAATTACTCAGATAAAGCATGTGCTCTCATTATGTGATAAGTGCTGGATTGTGTAGGCGTCATAAATACATAGTAAGTGGTGATTTTTGAATATTTAAGTGCATTTATTTCTCTAAAAAGCATAAGGGGTTTCAACAGCATGACAAACTCCCTGGAAATACAGCCTTGCTCAGTGGTTTCCAGCATGCTGATTTTCCATTATAATCCCTGTACTTTTGACTACTGACCAGTATTTAGCCTCCTGACCATTACACTAATGGCATGGTACCATAATTCATTTACTTTAATTTGGCCCCCCTTTTGCAGATACAATGGCTTCCACTCTTCTTAGAAGTCTTTCCACAAGATTTTAGAGTGTTTTTTGTTCTGATTTGAGCCCATTCATTCTGTAGAGCATTTATGAGGTGAGGCACTGATGCTAGAAAGCCTTTTTCATGATCTCTGTTCCAGTTCACCCCAAAGGGCCAGCCAAGTTCCTCCACACCAGACTCATCAAACCATGGCTGTGCCCGAAATCACTACCTATTCACTATATAGTGCACTATATAGTGAATACGCCATTTTGTAGTGGTGTCAAAATTCTGAGTATTGTTATTCACTATACAGTGCACTCATTCTATCACACATTGCAAAAAAGTAGTGAACAACCGATGCTCACTAGCCCAGCAATATTTACCATCATGCATAGTGGTTGCTGCTCTCAAACATGACGGACGAATGAGAGGAGCAGAGAAACACATATAAAAACTTTATTTGATACTTTTTTGTTTGTTGGTTTTAACCAAGTCTGTAAAAAAAATGTTAAGGATTTAAAACAGAGTAACCCTGAGGATTACAACACATGAGACCATTAAAAACAATTTTCATTACACGCAAAAATGTACACTATTTTGCCACTATAGACAAAAGCTTTTTTTATCTGTAAGTATTTTTTATTTTTTGGGGGTAAAATACAGTGCTTAACAAATTTATTAGACCACCCTAACCCTAACCAAAGTAAGGTTTATGCCACAGCTGGCCTACATTAACAGCATTGGTTATTTATCAAAATCATTTTTTATGTTTCTGCAATGGTTAATACACCAATATGTAGAAGCTCTTTAACCCAAATGATATTTTTAATGCTAAAATATAATTATTATTGTTATCCATGAATTTTCAAATTTACTGATTTACAAAAAAACTGAAAAAATAGTAAAGCACATTAATATTTCTTGATTAATAAGTAAAATTATAGCTATTTACTTGCATTCCTGAACAGAAAAATGAGTTTTAGTGGTTGAATGTTATGCTTGATTAATTTCTGACTTCTCAGAGAAGCCCAGTGAGCCGGCTCAAATTTGGGTGAATTCAGTTTGAAATTCCTCACTCCTGTTCAAAATGGTAAAACGTGGAGAGCTCACTGAAAATGAAAGAGTCCGCATTAAAGCACTTTATGGTGCTAGATGGTCTTTGAAACAAATATGACAAGTGGTCTAATAAATTTGTTAAGCACTGTACATTACATTTAGTATCAGTTTTCAGTGAAATTCTACAGTTAATTTCGATCCTTAGCCATTGTCATCAAAATCTACGAGCTGTTGTCACTAAACGTTGTAATTGTGAGACGGCGATGACATCATTGCCCATGGCCGGAGCAGTGTCCGAAATCATTTTTGTGTTTTGCAGTTGAGTCCTAACCTGATATGTTTCACACATCCATCTGGGAAAGCTTCAATAGGAAACATTTGGGAAAAGGCAGAGGCTTTGAAAATAACTCGGGAGTGTGATTGGATGAACATTCTGTCTGTCACATCTCTACGGGCCAACCAGAGCAACAAAACACGTGACGTAGCTGCTATCGAGCTGCACATGCACAGCTACCGAGGAATATTTGAAACATGGGGACTATAGACTTGTAAGTACTCGACTTTTGTCGTTTTTGAAAAAAAAAAAAAAAAAACCTAACTCACTGCTGTTCTTTGTTCTTCCTTTAATGAAGAAATGTCGTCAAGTTCTGATAAAACTGGCACTTTAGCAGCATCCACGCTAAGCTCTTCTGCCATAATTGCACTGGCCTCTTGCTGCTGCTTGCTTACGTCATGACACTGCCGCGCCTGAAAGTACTGCCCCTCATTGCTGATTGGTCCTGTCACTTTCTAACCAGGTCTAAACGGTTCAGATGGGAGCTTTGCAAGATGGATTCACCAGTGAAAAACAAGGAAACGGGCGTATCCATCTGCTTTGCAAGGTTAGTTGAGTCCACTATATAGTCCATGCTGCTCACTATGTAGTGGATAGGTAGGAGGGAATGAATGAGTGGTTTTGGACACAGCCCATGTCTTTATAGTCCTTGCTTTGTGCACTGCCGCACAGACATGTTGGAATAGAAAAGGGCCTTCTCCAAACTGTTGCCACAAAGGGGGAAGCATAGCATTGTGCAACATGTCCTTGCATGTTAAAGTATTAAGACTGGCCTTCAGTGGAGATAAGGGGTCTAGCACAAATCATGAAAAAAACCACATACCATTATCCCTTCTTCACCAAAACTTCACAGTTGACACAATGCAGTCAGGCAGGTAACGTTTTTCCAACATACACCAAAGTCAGACTCACCAATCTGACTACCAGACAGAGAAGCATGATTTTTCCAGTGTTGGTGTGCAGTACACCACTCCGTCGATGTTTGGCATTGCATGCAGCTACTCGGCCATGGAAACCCATTCCATGCACAGTTTTTGTGCTTACGTTAATGGCAGTGAGTTTGCTATAGAATCAGCTGAGCATCGACGACTTCTACGCACCACCTTAACAGTCGCTGATCCCAGTCTGTGATTTTACATGCTCTTCTGCTCCATGGCTGAGTTGCTGTTGTTCCTACACCTCCACTTTCTAATAATATCACTTAGAGTTGACTGTGGAATATCCAGCTATACTGTCTTATTGCAAAGGTAGCACTGACTTTTCAGAAGGACCCATTTTACATTGCAAATGTTTGCAAGTGGACACTGCATGCCCAGGTGCTTGATTTGATACACCTGTGGCGACAGGTCTGATTGAAACACCTGCATTCAATAATGAACAGGTGTGGCCAAATAATGTCCATATAATGTATACTTTGTCCATCTATTATAGTCAGAAAGGCATATTGTTGTTCTCTGAGTTTGCATGAATCTGTCCATCACAGATAAATATAAATAAGAAACTTGATAAATGAGTTTTCCCAGCAGCTGCCAACCTCAAATGGTCTCTTTAAGCTGAAGGCTCATGGAGTCAAGCCCCCCTACTCTCCTGAGATCTGTTGCTGTCCTTTACTCCTCTCCGGTCCCTCCGATTTTCTTTCCCCCACTGTTTTTACTCAGCCATTTTTCGTGTTGTGAGGTGGAGCAAAGGTTACAAACAACCTGGAGAACAATAGGAGAGCAATAATGGCTCTGTGTGAGACTGTATGTGTGTCAGCTCTCTCCAGAGACAAAAACTGTAGAAACCTATTAGAAATAGCTGCAGCTGCCCTCTGCTCTGTTTCTCCCCAAGGACCCCCTGTACACACATGCAGTGTCCTACATCTCAACCTGTCCTTCTCATTCTATCAGTCCTGATAAAGATATGTCTTACTTCTATTCACTTCAACATTTAATTGATGAAATAAAAACAAAATTTGTTTTACACTATACTTCTGCAAAGCAGGTTCCCTGTGTTACTTGTCAGTCGTCAAAATGTCTTTCACAAGTAAAGTAGAGCTCAATTCTTCCCAGATGTTTAAAATGTTAATCATACACCGCATGCCTCTACATGGACTTACCTGTATGTATCTCAGGTTAGCTTAATCCCAGTTTTATAGTGCTTATATTTGGAATCTTGTATTTAAATGTACACAGAGAAGTTTCTGAGTTGAATCTAGCCAAACTGACCTATGCTAGATCATTAAGCAGTGGTTGATTGTTTTACCCTTATCCCTATAGAGGGGGACAAATTCAACTATGACCAGCTTTTTATTTTTCCTCATTTCACAAAGAAAAAATATATCTTTTGAATTAACTACAGCCTAGCCCCTTTACACTGAAATAAATCACTACTTACTTTTTTCAAATCATCCCCAGCATAAATTAAATTGTTAAAAACAGTCCTGTTTAACTCTGTTTCTCACTTAAAAATACAATGATTAAAAATTAATGATTACCCAGCCCTACCTCAGAGTCCACGTCTTTGTGAGATGCAGGTCAGTCAGTTTCTCTTTAATCCAGGACGTGAGAAGCCACCCGGTCTGCAGCAATGGTGGAGTTAATGCCAATCAGGTGTGCACTTTTAGGTCGTTTCCATCAATGATCCGGCTCAGTTCGGCGTGGAACGGCATGCTTTTTTTGTGTTTCTATAGAGCAAAAGTTGGAAAAGGTCCCAAAAAACGACCCGTACCGTCCCACTTTTCGGCACCCTTCCGTAGGGGGTACCGATCTTACCTATCCGTACCAAAAAGGTGGAGCTACACACACAACAATAGGGGGTTGTACTGACGTCACGTCAACACGCGACACAGCTGCTCAGCTGCTTGGCTCCGGGCTGCAAAACATGGAAGTCTGCTCTGTGAGGAGCGGGCGAAAACGGGAGAAAAACTGACTAATTTCTGCTTAAATCGGGGATATCTGGACTCACGAAGATCCAAACTGTTTCCTAGTCTGTGGATATTGGTATCTGGCCACAAATCAAGCTTCCTGACGTTTATCTGGCAAATTCTCACAGTGCAGCTCTAAAATTAAAGATTTTGTTGAATAAAATGTTATAGACCAGATATATTCACATATTAACATACAGTTACAACTCAAAACGTCTCTGTACACGTATTCCATCAGCTGAGGAACTGTACTGACAGTACATTATAACATTATTAAGATGTAGTTTTTTTTTAAATAGCGCTTTCAGCTGAAATAAAGCTGTTATATGCTTTTTCCCTGGTGATTTCTGTCCCTTGTCTTTTCTATAACTCTGCAGCTGGACCAGCTGACTCGCGCTGCATGTGACTTCACATTCATCACCTTTACAGTCTGCCCACCAAGTGAGGGCATGGGTGTCTGTGGAAAAACAAACTATTTTGGGGTTTGGCTTGCCAAACAATACCAAACCGTATTGAATCAAACCAGACCCCCCTGATAGAAACACAGCTTTAGTTTAACATCCTCATCCTGGGAGCTGGTGAGGTAACAATGCAGAAAAGTGGATCAAAGACATTTTAGCGCTCTTATTGAGGGGATCACGTCAGGTGCCAATGAATGAATGCACTGATTTCTCTTTCCAGCTGATGAAATGGAGAGCTCAAGTGTGATCAAGTTTTCAAATTATCACAAGTCTGTGATGTTAAAGTTTCAGGGATATTGTTATTGCATGTAGTGAGTGTGTTTTTGTTCAAGAGGCTCTGCATCATTGATTACCCTGATGAGGAGTTCTGCTGCATTCTTTTGGAGTCATTCCTGATTGCACCTGCACAGCCTGCAAGCATAACCCTGGACTTCCACTGGGTCTGTCTTCAGTCCATCACAGCTGTGCTGCAGTTTGACTGCGTGCCCCACTGTCCGTCAACACCAACTGACTGCATTTTCAGTGCACAGCATGGAGCAGTATCGCTGGACTGCTTGACCTGTGAGGCTAAGAAGTTCATGCGGTAATTACAGAATCTTCCCTGGCCGTGCAAGAAGATACTACTGAAGCACTTTAAAAACACAACATGCACACGGGAAGCAATTGTTCTGAACTTCAGGAGTTAGAGAAGGGTGGACTTACTTAAATTTGTCTCTGTTTTCTCCTGTTTTGTGTATGTTTAAGCTTTGACCATGGGTAAGAAGCCCACTTCTAAATAAATGCACTTTCTCTTGTCCCTCTGATAAGATCTGTTGATCTGTGACTCCAGGCTCTGCTATGCCATATTATGAAGTTTTGTCAATGAAGTGAGTGAATATGAAGTATTTTATTCTGAAATTTAACCAGATACTTCGGTTTGGTTTTTGCAAAACTTCCTGCCCCGCTTGATCTGCACTGCGCTGAGTTTATGCCTGGGGTTCTGGCGTCTAGCAAAAATAGAAGTCCTGTGTGTCTGCTGCAGAGGGGTCCTGACTGCTGAAGCCCTGACGGAGCAGAGCTGGTGAAAGCATTCACATTGACTGATACTGGAACCTTTCTGCTCCATCATCATAGTGGAGAGGAGATGGACTGAACACATATCTGGTAAGGGGAGAATATTTAAAGTGTCTCACTATTTTTTAAGATGCTGTTCGCTGCAAACAGCATCATGGGCAGCCCGCTGGATAGTGTGGGCCTCTCAGCCAAAATTTGCCAGACTGTCTGTCAGTGCTTTTTCATACTTTATCTTTGCAGCACATATAACATTATTTGTTGATGGGCAGATGACCGTTGACAGGACCACCATCAGTTGATGCCAATGTTGGACTGATGCACTGGTGCATCATTAACTCCAACCTTTCGCTGCAATGAACACTGATGTCCAAATGACGAAGAACAAAATACTTATTAAAAAGTTGACATGATGAGCTAATGTTGAAGTAAGGAAACTTTACTCACACTAAGTTTTCTTACCTTAGAACAAATGACATCCTTTTTGTTCTTCTTTGAACTGAGCTCTGTGGTCTGCCACCCAGCTGAGAGAACCATTAATGCCTTTATGAAAAGTTTAGAAAACAGGATAAAATACGCCTTATTCTGTAGCCCAGGGGTTCAAAACCTTTTCAGCCGGCGACCCCAAAAATAAAGGTGCCAGAGACCAGGGACCCCCCACTGAAGGTGGTTGAACAGCCAGGCACAATTAAGAATAGTCATGTGCAGACAAGGCCGCCCATGACGGGGGATGAATGGGAGAGCTTTCTAGTGCCCAGCCAAACTGGGGGCCAGAAATATCATGGTCCATTGTAAAGTTTAGTTGGGGTATTTTATATTTTACCTGAATAATAACCACTCTTATCAAAGAAACAATTATAATTCATTTGTGCAGTAAGTAGCCATCTTTAAAATGCAAATCCTTTTGTTAAAAACAGAATTAAAATATGTAAAAGAAATTGCTAAAATAGGTTAATAATGGCATAAATGCTGGGAAAGGTGGTGAAATTGGAGTTTAAGAGTAGCAGAAATGGGTAAGAAATTCCAAAATTAGATAAAGTTGACAAAATAACCCAAAAATATGGGGTAAAAATGGGTTAAAGTGGCAAAAACAGGCATATGAAGTGGTAAAAGGGGATTACCAAAGTGGCTGAAATGGTGTAAAAGTGGAAGTTTGGTGAAATGGGATGAAAATTGATATGAACTGGCAAAAAAAGGTTACCTGAAGCAGTCAGAAACTGGCAAAAATGGGAATATCAAATTGTGAAATGTCTTGAAAAGTGGTAAAGAGGGGTTAATAGTGGCAATAATGTGTCAGTAGAGCCAATAAAAGGCAGAATGGCAAGATTTGGTTTAGAAGTGGCAAAAACAGGCAGAAAAAAAGTGGTGGAAAGGGTTTAAAATTGACAAAAAATGGGTTTTCAGTGGCAAAAATGTGTTAAAATTGGTAAAATTGGTGGGAAAAAGTGATAAAAATAAGTTAAAATATGGCAAAATTGGTGTAAATTGGCAACAGTGTAATTCAAACATGTTCTTAGTCCTTTTTTTTAGGCCTGGAGACCCCTCTTGAGTGTCTCACAACCCCCAACGGGGTCCCGACCCAACGTTGAGAACCCCTGCTCTAGCCTTTCAGGATACCTGGCGTCAGTGTTGTCTCTCATCATTGTTTGACAATTTTGTTCAGTTATAACTTTATACACTTTTCTGTAAAATTGCAGGAGTAGAGGGCAGGACAGGATAGGTTATTCCTGACATCAAAAACTGTGTGAACTGGATCAGAGTGCGACTGCCTTCTCACTAACATTACTGCCCAGAACAATGACAGCTGACAGTGATCCTCATAATATTAAGTAACACAAACTAGCCAGTGCTATTAGGCAGCCACATGTGCTTTGATGAGGAATTTCTTGCCCTTCACCTCTCTAACAGGAGTGTCACTGACCCAAACACACTAATGCAGAAACCTCTACTGAATGTAGACTTTGATCCTTGTGGCGGCTGGTAGCCGCTGATGTCCTCAGCTCATCTTGCCCTACAGGGCTGAAAAAGCCAGTTGCTAGAGGTAACAGGAGAGGAACAGAAATAGATTAAGGCTGAAAAGGAAAGACAATTCTGTGCAGCATGTGGAGGAAGAGGACTAACCTCACAAAAACACAGGTTAATCAAAAATGCAAAAAACTGAGAACATTGGAAAGATTGACTACCTGTGTACCTTAGAAAAAGAAACAACATTCTCGACTCTCTACAACAACACTGAGTAGATGTAGAAACTGAGTTAAGTACAGCTGAGTTGGCAGAACACAGCCTTGCAGACAGAAGCAGGTCACTGAGATGCTGGGATCTGCTGAGGCTATTTGGAAATGATGTAACTGGATTATAATTGTACCAGCCAAAAGCTCCCCTCCACTGAGACCACATACTAACTTTTCACAGTTTTTGTTTTCTCATCTTCTCACGAGGCATTTAACCTGACACGCCAGATGGATTTGTTTCACACATCCATCTGGGAAACCTTCAGTACTAAGCACTTAGGAAAGGGCAGAGGAATTGAAAAAAAACTCTGAGTGTGATTGGATGAACGTTCTGTCTGTCACATCTTTACGGGCCAATCAGAGCAACAAAACACGTGACATAGCCGCGACCGAGGTGCGTATGTGCAGCTCCCGAGGAATAACGCGAACCATGGCGACTATAGACATGAAAAGAACATACGTTTTACCTGTTTACTGTGTTTGACTACAATGGCATCTGTGGGTGACGTTCAGTTACTCACCCAGCTGCTCTTAAACAAACATGCTGATGAATGGACTCTGCCTGAGCTGCTGTCGGTCACATATCACTCTGCTGCACCAACAGTGGCAGCAGTTAGCCCTCATGTGAGCACTACAACACAACACATGCACGTAAACTGATGATGACTTTGCTGCAAAAATCCATTCTGAAATTTCTACCATTGACAGTACCAATACTGCATTATTGTCCACTACCAGGCCCGACCACAGATTTGGCTGGGCCCCTGAACAGCCCAGAGCATAGGCCCCTCCCCAGTCATGATTTATTGATGATACCAATGCAGGTGTGTTGGATCAGTAGCATTGGAGCTAGCGTCCTGGCTAACAGTCATGTCATGTTGGAGCTGAAAAGTGGCCAAGCTATAACTGGGATCTATTTGGCTGTTGTCTGTTGTAATAATTTATTTGTGTTACTTTTTAACCTGTTTCCCAACTTTCTTTGATTAATTATTGCCACATTTTTTTTTTTACCATGTTTTAACCCATTGTTGCTGCTTTTTGCTCATTTTTGCCACTTGCTGTTTTTTTTTTTTTACAACTTTTTTGTTATTTTTGCCAATTTTTGACCATGTTTAACATTTTTTTTGCAAAACTTCTAAATTTCTGCAATATCATTTTGAAACCTTTTGCCTATTTTTGCAGCCTTTTCCCGTTTTTTGCCCAATTAGGCACCCATTTGTGAGTCCATTTTTGCCTTTTTTGCGATGTTTTTATCCATTTGTGCCCCTTTTTTGGTCACTTCTCACCCAGTTTTGCCATTAAAAAAAAAAAATTTACTGCTTTTTTCCTTTGTATTTTTTGCTACTTTCTGCAAAATCTTTTTGCAACTGCCCCCCCCCCCCCCGCATTTTAGCAACCTTGTGATATTTTATACCCATTTTTAGCCCTTTAAAAAAAAAAAAAAAAAAATCAATTTCATCCTTTTTTTGCTGGGGTTTTTAAACTTTTTTATCATTTGTTGCATTGTTTTGTCACTTTTTGTCCCTTTTTTGCAACTTCTTTTTGCCCATTTCACATATTTTTATCCATTTATGCCACTTCTGCAACTTGTTTTCTGCCACTTTTTGCTTTTCTTTGTCTTTTTATGCCTTTTAAAAAAAGAATTTTCACCCGTTTTTGCCAGTTTTCCCCCATTGTTTTGTCTTTTTTCACAACTATTCTGTTCTGAAAATAGTTACCTCAGTTCCTTCTAATTTATGCATCCTGACATTGGTACACATTATGGCCTAGCTATGAAGTCTGAGATTACTTTTCCTAATCATTAAGTTTAACTTGCCCATCCACATTGTTCACACTAAAGGTTATTAAAAGCACATAAAAGTACATAAACATAAACCCAATGTATTGACTTTAATTCTCATAGCCAATTCATCTCAGTTTGATTAAATTTTATTACATTATAGGTTTTTGTTGGTTGAAGTTAAATTACTTAAGTCAATTGGATGGAAATTTGTCGTGTGATTAAAACTTATAAAATTGACTAAAGTGACCTGACTATTTTTGGAGTGTAGTTTTATTCTTGAAATAGTATATGCAAGAATAAGTGGCCCAGTGACCCTGACCTTTGACCTTCAAAATCAGATCACTTCATCTCTGCGTCAGAGTGGATGTTTGGACACGGTTTGAAGACGTTCCCTAAAGTGATCTTGAGCTGTTACATTCACCAGCAGTGGTGCTTTAATGGGTTTGCTGGGGTTGCAGCCCAGGGCCTCTACCTTTGAGGCCTTGATGGGGATCTCATGCTTGATCTTAGGTGTTAAACAGTATTCAATTTTATGTCTGAGCTTTTGTATACACCCTGTGATTGTAACTGTATTAGAGCATGTAGCCGCGAGCCCTGGGATTAAAATGTACCAGTGATTTCTCAGTCAAGTGCTTCTTGCAGTCCAAGTGTTAATGTTGACCTTAGCTCAATCCCTACCTCGCCTCCAGTCTCAGAGAGCAAATCAATACAAGTTGAATAAATGCTTATATAAGAGTCAATGTCAGTATGATACATACATAATTAGATGTTTCCAAGTATGCCTTCAAGCCTTTGACATTATCATTAAAACCAAAGCGTCTGAGTGCACAAGCAAGCAAATCTGAAAATTATGATACATTCTGGGATAGGAGACACAAGAAAGCAGGTCATCCAGTGTGATCATCTTCTCCTCCTTTACTTTCAAAAAAAGCTGACAGAACAATGCTTTTATTTCATTTCATTTCATTTCCTTTCATTTCATACAAATTTAATCGAGTTTGCTCATGGAAAAATAAAATCACTTGTCCTTCACTGAACTCGAGAAACAGCACTGTCGGGTACTGTGTTTGTTCCATGTAGTCAAAATGCTGTTAATCTAGAATGACTGGCTGTGTAAGGAGCATTTAATAATTCATGGTCAACATCCCCAGAAAATGAATTGCCCTCCTTGGATCAATAAATGTGTCTGAATCTGAATTTAAAACTGAATTTATTCCTGTAGACAAAGAGGCAAGTTTGATGTAAGATGTCCTTCCCTGCTGAAAGCCATAAAGATTAGTCAGCAGGAGGAACCTTTAACCCTTCCTCCTCTGCCTTTACAGACGTGTCCTCTGAACACAGCCAAGTGGGCTTTTAAATCTTGATAAGAATTTTAACAAAGATGAGATAGTTATTCAAAGGATATTTTCCTTCTAATCCATACTGTCTGGTTTCTATCCATCCATAAAAAATGCACTTCCTTGCACTGGACTCGTCAGTCACACGCCAGTGAAAATGAGGTCATGCAGTCTCTCCCAAATCCCTCACAACAGACAGTTTTTCCAACATGCTCAAGGCACATATTCTCAATTCTGCAAAACAGATATATTGGAGATGACCAAAAAATCATTAAAAAAGACATAAATATGTTAAAAAGGCAAAAAAGGAGTTGCAAAAGTGGCATAAATTGATAAAAATAAATGTGAAAATGGGCAAAAAGAAGTTGCTAAAAAGGTTTTGGGTGGCAAAGAGACTTGGCAACAATGGGCAAAAAGTGACAAAAACAATGCAACAAATAAGAAAAAACAGCAAAAAAGGAAAAAAATTGACAAAAAGGGCTTAAATGACTATAATTGGCAGAAAGTGACTACTATGGAAAAAAATAGTTGCAGAAAGATTTTGCAGAAAGTGGCATAAATAAAAAGGACAAAAACAGTGAAATAAAGAAATGAATGAATAAATAAAGAAAGCCAAGAAAGGGCATAAATAGATAAAAACATTGCAAAAAGATGCAAAACTTTGTGAAAACAAGCAAAAAAGAGGCAAAATGGGTACAAAGTTCCCAAATACAGATGAAATTGGCAAAAAGGGTGTGATGATTCTGCGTAGTTTTTGTTTGTTGCTCTCTCTCCCCCTCCCTTTCTGTTTTTCTGCAGCGCCTGTGTGAGGCAGGGAGAGGCTGACTCTGCAGCAGCAGCTGATTAGGCACACCTGTGGTCACTCAGCAATCAAGCTGCCTTTAAAAGCCTGGTCTGAACGCCACTTCACTGCCAGATAATTCCGTCTTGTACGGTAGAGCCCTGCATACTCTGTTTCCTCAGTGTTTTCAGAATTTTTGAGCCAGCTGGATTTTTTTTTTGTCTTACCTGTGTTTTCTTCTCCTGTGCTCAGGATCTCCAGTGTGCTGTTGCTGCAGCAGCTCTGAGGATTTTTGCCTCAACCAGCTGAAACCCTGCCTCCACAGCCTGCTTAACTTTTTGTTGTCATAAAACTTTTGCTTTAGACATTTGCCTGCCGCCTTCTCTGCTTTTTTGGGATCCAATTTGAGTGATAGATAACAAAGGGCCCCAAAATGGGTGCAAAAATTGGCACACAAATTGGCTGAAAAATTGGCAAAAAAAATTAACAAAAAAATGGCACAAGTAGGCAAAAGGTTTCAAGAAGAGGTTGCAGAAATTTTGAAATTTTGCAAACAAAAAATGGGCAAAAAGTGGCAATAATTGGTTAAAGGGGACATATGCAAAAATCCCTTTAAAGGTTCCACAGACACTGAAACAGCTCGTCCTGAGCAGGGCTGAAAAAGAGGGGTTTTTTTTAGACATGCAAAAATCCAATACTGGAGTGTTTGTTCAGCAACAACATTCACAGCATATTTTGGGGATCTCTGAGACCAATATAAACTTGTCTTAAAGGGGTAAAATATATGACCTTTAATTAATTTATGTTATATTATCTTACTCTAGGTATTACATGCTTCAGTGAGGTGTTAAAGAAGACTATCAGCCTGAAGAGAGAGTAAAGAAAACACAAGTAAATGTTTAAGAAGCCACTTCAGTAAAAGGGCTAAAATTGATTAATTACTTGGTGGGTATAAATCAATAGTGTGCATTAAAAGGAACACAGTAATACACTTGGGTAAAACATGCAAGAAAACCAACCAATTTTATGCTCATAATGCTGCGGCTCAATGTCTTAATTATCCAGCAGAAATGTGAGTCTATCATTCTTGTCATGTAATAGCTTTACATTGATTTGTTCCAACTGAGCACTTAATTTTCCTGCTTCCATTGAAGTGATTTCTACATTTTAATTGAAAAAAGGGAAAATCTTTTAAATGATGCACATGTTGTTGTCTTTGTTCTACTGAAAACAATCATTTTGTCATAAAGGATGATCAAGTCTACTTCTAAATAGTGGTTTGGTCTACAGTGAAAAGTAATTGCCTTCTTTATGATTTCCTATTTTGTTGCACATTTGTCACATTTACATGTTTGACAACATCAGAAAATCAAAGATTAAATACAAATTGCAGTTTTTCGATGATGATTTCATTTATTAAGGGCCAGGATCCATCCGAACCTAATAACTGGTTGTGCCACCTGTGGCAGCAACAGCAAGTGTGTTTGCAATAACTTGTCTTCCACATCGCTGTGGAGGAATTTTTGCAGAACTGTTTTAATTCAGCCCCATTGGATAGCTTTCAAGTATGACCTGCCTGTCTTAGGTCAGTGGTTCGCAAACTTTTCAGCCCACAACCCCAAAATAAAGGCGCCAGAAACTGGGGACCCCCACCGTACCTGAAGGTGGTTGAACAGCCATGCACAATTTGGAAAAGTAATGTGCAGACAAGGCTGTCCAAAAAGGGGGATAAATGAGAGAGCTTTCTGGCACACAGCCAAACTTGGGTCCACGGAAATCAACAAAACCATGGTCCATAGTAAAGTTAAGCTGTCATACCAGTATTTTATATTTAACCTGAATAAAAACCTCTCTTATCAAAGAAACAAATATCTTTATTTATTCGTGTGTGTAGTAAAAAGCCCTCTTGAAAATGTAAATCCATTTTGTCAAATTAAAAGAATGAAATGGTTTAAAAATGGCTAAAATGGGATAATAATGGCAAAAACTGTGGAAAAGGTGGTGAAGTTGGATTCTTAAAGTAGCAGAAATGGGTTAGAAGTGGCCAAAATTAGATAAAAATGGCAAAAATGGGTAAAAGTGGCAACATGGGCAAAATAGTGGTTAAAGGGAGTTGAAATGTGGCTGAAATGGCTTTAAATTGGCAAAAATAGGTGAAATTAGATGGAAAATTAATATAAACTGGCAAAAAAGGGTTAACTGAGAAAGAAAAAATAGGCAGATATTGGGAGAGACTGGTTGAACTACCAAAATTGGGCATATCAAATGGTGAAATGTGGTAAAATGGGAAAATTGGGTGAATAAAGGGGTTATAGTGGCTATAATGGGTCAACAGAGGCAACATTAAGCTTAAATGGCAAGAATTGGTTCAAAAGTGGCAAAAACAGGCAGAAAAATGTGGTGGAAAGAGTTTAAAACTGACCAAAATAGCTGTTAAATTGCAAACGTGTTAAAATTGATGGAAAAAATGATGAAAATGGGTTAAAAAAAAGTGAAAAATTGGTGTAAAGTGGCAACAGTGCAATTTAAAAAATATTCTTTTTTTTTGTAGGTCATCTGAGGACCCCCTCTCAGAGTCCTGCAACCCCAAAAGGGTCCTGACCCCAAGGTTGAGAGCCACTGTCTTAGGTTATACCACAGCATCTCAATCAGATTTAGGTCCAGACTTTGACTAGGCCATGCCAAAACTTTACTTTAGTGTTTTAGAACCATTCAGAGGTGGACTCGCTGGTGTGTTTTGATCATTGACCTGCTGCATAACAGAAGTGTGCTTAAGCTGGAGATCACAAACTAATTGCCAGACATTCTCCTTTATGAGTTTCTGGTAAAGTGAGAATTCAAGGTTTCACCAATTATGACAAGTTGTCCAGATGCCGAAGCAGCAGAGCAGCCAGGACTCTTGCAGCCAACCCTGAAGTGTGCATCCCTAAGCAGCTGCCTGCATCACCAATACCCGCGGCTGGCCCTGGATTAATAAGTGTGGTTTAATAAGTGTGACATTAAGAGGAATATATAAGTGTGAAAGTAAATGACAAGCTGACCTTACCTAGAGTTTACTTCTACATCTCTGCAGCAAGGTTAAAAGTTTATCCAGTGAAGATCAACAAAATTACGATTTTCAGCAGCTGCCAAATTACTCTTTTAGGGTGTTAGCAACTGAAGCATGCACTTGGCCGAATCTAAAGGGTTGTTTAGATTAGACTGGCCAAGAAAATATAAATATCTCGTTCAGAAGCATTAGGGTCAGAAATTGTGAAACTTGTCTCAGCCCACAGAGTCTGCGATGTAATCCCGAGGGATTTATTTCACTGCATGAAAAGTTGCACATTAATTGGTCTCTCCTCTATCTCCTCCTCCCACTTTCCAGCTTGTAAAGGTCAAAGCAGTTTCTCCGTCTGCTCAACAGCCTCTCATTAAGAAATCACTGCCTCTGTTTGTAAGATGGGCTGGTTTAACCGAAACACACTCACTTATACAAAGTCTCACTCACACATGCTGGGCGCACCGAGCGGAGAGTGACTCAGAGGCAGTTATGCAAAGGAATGGAAACATTAAATATTCACACGATTAGTCTCACTCCACTGATGGATTTAACTACAGACTGACCTCTGCATGGAACACGGTCAAAGGTTTGAGGATCAGGATAAATTTAGAGCACAGAGAGAGGTTGGGATTAGGGCTTTGCTAATTAATTTAGTCTGAATACTAAAAACGTCATATATTTTATGTGTTTGTGTGTGAGAAGAGCACAGACTGGAGTCTTGCAGTATATCAGCCATGGATTAATAACTAAATAAGCTTAATTCACTTCAGTGTCTCACTCCCATACAGCTCAGCTCGCAGTCACAAAGAAGGTCAGCATGCTATTAGATTTGTATTCATCAGAGGACTGAAGCCAATCATGTGAATATTCAATGGTGCCATTCCATCCGAGGCCTCCATGGCTCGTATATAACTATACAGTACTTGGATGGGTGTGAGTCTGTGTGCATCAGTCAGGCCTCATGCATCGAGCTTTTTCTGATTGTTTTGGCAGTCTTTCACTCTGAGGGTGATCGGCTTTGGATGTGGAAAGGATGTTTGGTTCAAGTTCAGCACAGACCAGTCTATAAATGTGGACTGGTGCTGAACAGGGGTAGGTTACCTCAGCTTAGGCTGGCTACACAATTTACAGTCTAAACCAGGGGTGTAAAACTCAAGGCCTGGGGGCCAAATCCGGCCCATGTTGCAGTTATACCCGGCCCACCAGATCATATGATATTTTCATTATAACTGGCTTGCCAGTATGAGGTCTGCAGATTTGCTCCAGTATAAAAATGTAAACTTAACCTTGATGATTTATAATATCCTTGTCAAGTCATAAAAATAAGAAAAAGTAAACATAAATAATATATTATATTTTCAATTTTGCATCTCGCACAACTAAAAGTTATGGTTTTACCTGTTTATTTCATATTTTAACCTTTAAACCTCACAACTTTGACTTTTTCTCTCATATTTTTACCTTTTAGATTCATTATTTTACATTAAAAACCTATTTTGACCTTTTAAGCCATGTTTTTGACTTTTATTTCATGTTTTGACCATTTTCAACTCCTAACTTTGACTTTTATGTCGGTTACTTACATTTAAAACTTGTGATTTTTATTGTTTTTTCATATTTTGACTTTTAAAACTCATGAATTTTGAATTTAATCTCATATTTTGACATTCTAAAGTCACGATTTTGATGTTTATCTCACATTTTGATTTTTAATATCATGATTTTGAATTTTCTCAGTTTTGCTAACATTACAACTCCTAACTTTGACTTTTATCTAATTTTTCCACCCTTAAAACTCATGATTTTAAATTCTAATTCATATTTTGACTTTTAAAACTCACTATTTTAATTTTTTTTCTGATATTTTGACCTTTAAAACTCATGATTTTGACATTAATCTCATTTTTTGACTGTTAAAAATCATGGTTTCAGTATTCAATCTCATATTTTGCCTTTTAAAAACATTATTTTGACTTTAAATGTTGTGTTTTTTACCTTTAAAACTCATAAGTTTGACTTTTTACCTCAGATTTTGGGTTTTTAACTTATCATTTTAATCTCAAAATCATTTAGGTTGACACTCAATGGTTAAATGTTGACCCTGTCAGGCCCTCAGGTTAGACCTAAATTCAGAATCTGGCCCCTGCTGTGATTGAGTTTGACACCCCTGGTCTAAACTGTCTGAGAACAATAGACACTGGAGAGCAAAGAAATCAGAAAAAGTTTAAACCAGAGTTAAATATCATAATCATCCAAGCTACCAAACCAGACAACATTCACAGTGGTCATTCCACAGAAATGAGATCAACTCAGAAGTGACTTCAGAGGATAAACGAATATGGAGGATAATGGTGCCGTCAGCTGGCCATCATGGCATGAAAAACCAAAGATGATTAAAACAAAGGCCATGAGTGATATCCTGGCTGAAAATGCTGTCTAGTTGTGAAATGTTTCCTGCTTTGTGAGTAAAAGTATGCCAAATCCATCTGTTGATGCCTCCCGGTCTTTGCACCTTCATCGGCTACTGGGAGGACTCAGCCGGAGGCAGCCTGATCTGAAAATAAAATCTGAAACTACTGAACATCTCTGAAACAAGCCTTAGCAACAGGCCTTAATGGTCTGTGCAGCCAGCCTGAGGGTCTGTTGAGCAAAACACCCAACCTTGGTCTGCTTCAAAAAACTCACCATACTGTAGATGACCACTGCAATCTTGTGTTGGCTGCCATAATTGCATTGGCATATCAGAATCTGCTGCCTGACTTCTGACTGTGAGAATAGGAGTAAAGATGCTGGACAGCTGCTGACGATGGTAACTTAATCAGACAATCTTAGATTTCACTTAGACATGGGTTGCAAACACTGCCCGGTCCTTAGCAAACAAGAAAAAAGGTTATGTGCCAGCCAGCATGTCTTTGTGGGCCCAAGATGTGTTATATGCAGGATAATCTCCATTCTCCAGAGACTGAACCTGTATGGGACTCATATGGGCTGATCCACACTTGCAGTTTACATGTGCAGTCACAGGTGGGGCCACCATAGAACCCATGGACAAACCCACATGGGACCTATACTGTAACCCACATATAACCCATGTGGGGCTCACAAGGACATGCTGGCTGAGGTTAAAGAAACACTTTTGCAATCAGGTGGTGAGGGGGTGAGCAGTAGTGGTAGTAGTAGTACTATAATACCTACTAGTCTTAAATAAAATTCAATCTTAAAGATGTAAATGACCTGCCGAGAGTGAATAAATAGAATCAAAACAGATTTTTTTTCTTTCCAAAAAGTCCTCCGGGAGGACCCCTAGTAAGGTCCAAGCCCCTCAGAAAGGCCTCTAAATGTCTTCATATCAAGCTAATAAGAGTAAATAAGATTCATAGACAAATTAAAAGAATACATCGGGAGATTACAGTCAGAATGGAATTCAATAAATTATCTGTGATTTATAGTAGAAGAACTATTGCATTAATAATGAGCATTTACCCTGTTTTGCTCCTCTCTGCCTCCGCTCTTACCAATTTACTCTTGCTTGCACACAGGCCCGTGACCAGCCAACCTGCAGGATCTCAGTCAGATGAGAGCATATCGACCAGCCAACCGACCATCTGAGTAGAAGGTGTCGGCCCTTAATGGTTGATATTTAAATGGCAATTAAAGCCTTTCGCCTGTGTGAAAGAAACATTTGTTAATGTGACTTGGAGTGAATCATTTCTGATGATACTGTTTCCCTTTTTTAAGGTTTTCAGGAGGATTATTTTTGCCAAGTAAGCCTTAAACACCCTTTAAAGTGAAATTCATCATTTGTGTCTTAACACTCTAGATACACTATGTTGGAATATGGTTGCTGTAAACATGTGAAAACTCTGAGATCTACATGTGACTGAATTCTGGATTGAGACCGTTAAAAAGTTTTTCACCTCTTTCCTGGCTTGGTTTCATGTGGGCGGGGCCAATATGTGGGCTCATGATGTCATGAGCCCACAGTGGGAATGACCCCGCCCCTCTAACACTACAATATAAAATCACAGAGCCGTTCATCTCATTAGAGTCTGTTGTCAGCTGATGTCACTACCTTTATTGAAAGTTAACAGTCAGTTAAATGCTGTTCATAGTTCATTGTGAGGTAAATTGGCCAAATCTATCAGCCACAGTGGAGTATGGATCATTTAAAGTATCATAACAGAGATTTGAGCCAGAAAACAAACTCAAGGTCAAGGGGCTAATAGTGTGAGTGCTTTTCTCCATCTCACTCCAATTCACTTTCACTTTAGTTGACAGCCCCAAAAAGACTGTCTAGCATCATTTGAACACACAACAGACTACGGTCAAGGATTCCAATCACATCTGTGTGTCTGGAGATACTGATAATTACTGAAGTTACACTTTTGATCTTTTTGTGTGAGTTTTTTTTTTCAGTATCTTTTTTGATGATTGTTTCTGATGTTGTGGGAATGCTTCTGTAAAAAAACACTTAAAATCCTCCATCAACATAATTCACAGTGTCTTGTGAGTGTGATGTGTTTTCAGTGGCACAATGAAAGAAGTGAAGTGTAAACCCAGATGGAGTTTGGTCTGTTAAATAATAAAAACTAGAATCCACTATAAAAATAACAATACTTATGCTTTCCCCCCAGATTTATCTGTGTAACATCTCCCTCACATTATGCAGGGACAC
Source organism: Cheilinus undulatus (assembly GCF_018320785.1). Lineage (NCBI taxonomy): Eukaryota > Metazoa > Chordata > Actinopteri > Labriformes > Labridae > Cheilinus > Cheilinus undulatus. The sequence goes on from NC_054882.1 coordinate 34,951,281, forward strand.
AGGGAGCTGGATCTGGATGACAGATAAATAAATAGAACAGGAAATAACACTGGAAATCAATGAAAATCTAAAACATGTCCTTATTTAAGAGAGTGGGCCTTTATAATTTCCCCGTAACTCTAATCTGAACACATCCCAACTGGTTCTATGCTGGTGAGACATCAGTCATTTTGATTCACTATAATTTTGCCTTTCCAGTTGAAGTGTCATTAGTTTTATCAATAACAAAGGAGAAGAGAATGTCTTATTTTAGCATTTGAACTTGAATTGTCTCCCACTTTGAGACACGTTATACCCAAGATAATTTGATATCTGACAGCCGCTGTCCTTACTTTATTAGCCACTGCAGGAGAAAATCTTTTCTGGTTTCAGTCCCAGCTGGATTCAACTGAAATACTTTCACCAGCAGGTGTCCCTGAGGCATCCTACCCATACATTCACCTTTTCAGTAATAATCGCAGTATTGTGATAAAGCATTCAGTGTGCGTCTAGTAGCTCTGGCAGCTTTAACACTTGTGCACGCCCTCAGAAAATGATGACGTTTCATCCTTCATGCAAAAAGTGCTCAGTTCACAAGAACAGTCCTGATTGTAACTATTAGATTTACATATATTTTCTAAATAACTTTTACCCTTTTATTCCATTCTGGGAAAATGGACCCCTGTATTTTAAAGAGGGGGTATTAAGCCTTTTTTTCAAGGCTTTACAGCATCTCTCTGATACCCAAGTAGTAGCTTCACATGGTTTACAGCTAAAAAAACTCCTAATGTGTCTCACACTGGCATCCTGAAGAACCATTTTTTTTAACCTCCCTCTGAAACGCTTCGTTTTTGCTGCTGTCTTTAACCCCCCCCCCTTACCTGCTTTCCTACGATTGGCTGAAAACCAGAAAAGTATAATACCCTCTCTTTAAATGAAATAAAACAGACAAAATATGAAACAATATGAACTAATATATCAAACTAGGTGTGTGTGTATGTGTGTGTACATGGGATCTGTGGGCATAAGAAAGAGAGGCAGAGCAAGATGGGGGTGTGCAAAATGTGATGAGTAAAAAGAGTTTCCCTGTACACAAAGCCTCACACACATATTTATGCGATCACTTATTTTAATAACCTTGGAAGCAGATGGATACGCCCGTTTCCTTGTTTTTTACTGGTGAATCCATCTTGCAAAGCTCCCATCTGAACCGTTTGGGCCCGGTTAGAAAGTGACAGGACCAATCAGCGACGAGGGGCAGTACTTTCAGGCTTAGCAGAGTCGTGACGTAAACAAGCAGCAGCAAGAGCCGCTGCAGTTATGGAGGAAGAAACTAGCGTGGATGCTGCTAAAGCGCCAGTTTTATCAGAACTTGACAACATTTCCTCGTTAAAAGAAGAACAAAGAACAGCAGTGAGTTGTTTTCTTTTCAAAAACGACAAAAGTCGAGTACTTACATGTCTATAGTTGCCGTGTTTCACCTTATTCCTCAGTAGCTGCGCACACACAGCTCGATAGCCGTTAATCACGTGTTTAGTTGCTCTGATTGGCCCGTAGAGATGTGACAGACAGAACGTTTTTTTCAAAGCCTCTGCCTTTTCTCAAACGTTTCCTATTGAAGCTTTACCAGATGGATGTGTGAAACAAATCCATCTGGCGTGTCAGGTTACTATTTTACACCACAGAATTTAACTGACATTACTTTGCAGAAATCTGTTTTCATTTTGACATTAAATAGCCTTTTTCCTTTTCAAAAACACAAATTATATTGCCATGATTGATTTATAAAATCAATAAAAGTATCAAACATCCAAGGCTGAATACTCATTAAAGGCACTGTGTAGACTGGGACCACATGAACATTTAACAGTCTCATTCAATTTAAATAGAATTTACCCAGGTAAATTTACTTTTTACTTCTCTGTAAACATGCGATCAGTCAGTGAATGGTAACATGGCTGCTCATGGAAGGTGAAAGTCAAAGCAATACCAGCATGACTACCAAGAGGAAGAGTATGCAAAAACACTTAGACGCCAAAATATCTTAACCCCAGCTCTGAGAAAGATGTATCTTACAATCTGAAATACTTGTCACACTGGTGTTTATATTTGTGGGTCTTCCAGAGGGGAAAGATCTTAATTGTCTTCCTGTATGACAGTTTCTATTCTTTGCAGTAAAGCCCATGCAGAGGAATTCCTGTGCAGCTATTTAGACCTTTCTAGTCCTGTCTGTTTTCAGCATGCAGAGTTAACAATCCTGCTCACCAGTGATGTAGTGGACCTCTGAGCCTCTGGTCACTTGTTGTAAAATAAAGTGCCTGATGGACTTGTATAGGATCAATCCATGATAATTTGCTGAATATTTTCTCTCTCAGAAAGTAAAGTCTGCCAGGCCTCTCTGGGTTGCGGCTGCAGTTGAAGGTTCATAAGTAATATCAAACTCTCCTCTGAGAACACACTGATAACTTCATCAGTGTGGTGATGAAACTCTTCTCACTGTGTGTCTCTATTTTTATTCTCTCCTTTCACTCCCTGTGCATGTCTTCCGGGGTTTCTGTGCGCTCTTAAAAACAGATAAAGACAGCTTCATTAGCAGGCAGACAGAATATCAACCAGAGGAGCACCTAATAGGCTAGATGGATAGATAGAAGTGCAGCAGGAACATTTTTGTTATCAGTCAAGATCATTTCCCTGGTTTGGACACAGGGGGCACTGTTGATCTGCACAGACATTTTTCTGTGTGTGACTGTCTCTCAGCATACCAGCCAAGCTTCTGTTCCTCAATGCCAGGAATTAATGATTTCAGCCTCTCTCCCATTCTCACTCTCACATACAGCAGCACACTCTGTTTCTCCCTCTCTTTCCCCCCTCCTTCATCACACTCTCGCTCTGAAATGTGAATGCCTTGAATAACGATAATGTCTGACGCCCAGTGTGTTGATGAAATTGTCTGGTGAGTAACGAAAGAGGGGTGTTTGCATGTCTCTTCGGGTGTGTGACCATCACAATTGTAGCTGCTTTTGTGGCACAGGTCAAGCTCTTAGCTTTTTGATTGTCAGAGGAATCAGATTTAGCAGATAAAAACAACAATCTGATGTTTTTTTTCATCTTTATGGAAATATTAGATGGATTTGTCCAGTAACTACAGCTCAGACTCCTCGTTGTCTTTGCATGGTGCCTTTATCTGATTAATTAAAGAAAGATACAGCATGTAGTTTTTCAGCCATTGCTGGGGAGGCTGCTATCTTGATGTTTTTGTTTCAGAGGTTTGTCTTGCTGACTTATATGCATTCCTTGAGTTAATCATTACACTTAAAACATTTCCCTGTTAAATGACATGGGACAGTTGATAAATGGACACCCGTGAGTAAGGATGCGCACGGTTAGCTAGCTAAATGGCTAAACTTGGATATCAAATTAGTCGGCACAAGAGTTACATGTTGGTTAAACTAATTATCTAGTTTTTTTGTAGAAATAATTTGGGCCTGAAATCCCCATCAAATGCTCTTTTAAAACTGTAATGAGCCTCCCGCCAATAGTAGCCGCTCTATAATAGCTACTGGCTTCCTGGTAGAGCTTTCCCACAGTACTTTGCAGGATGTAAACATGAGAAGCTTAATGCATAGTGCAGTGATCATCAACTGGAGGCCTGGGGGCAACATCAGGCCCCCAGAGGATGATTAAATTCAGAAAATTTAAGAAGGAAAAAGATGGCATGGCATTGTTTAAAGGGTACATATTTTACCCTTTTAAGACAAGTGTATATTGGTCTCAGAGATCCCCAAAACATGCCTGTGAAAAAAAACACTCCAGTATTGGATTTTTGTATGTCTAAAAGCTTCTCTGTTTCAGCCCTGCTCAGAACAAGCTGTTTCTGTGGCTTTAAATGTTAATGAGCTGTCTGACTCCGCCCCTGGATGTGGCTTAATGGATGTGGTGGAAGAAGGGGTGGAACTTTCTTCCAAGTGGGGAGGGCCAACCAAACATGGGGGCAGGGCTAACTCCCCACATGACATCATGAAGGGAAAATCAGAGAACGGCTTGTTTCAGCACAGTTTTTCAAAGGTGGAGAGGGGCAGGGAATGGATTTTTCTGGTTCTTGAGGGGATTGTGGACAGGCCAGGGGCCTTTTTTAAATTAACCATTAAATAAAATCTTCAACTCAGCAGCTATTTAAAAAAGAGGCAAATAGGTACTGTATTTCTGCAATCTGGCATGGTAAAAAAAAAAAAAAAAGTATCATCCCTGTCTTGATTAAAGCTGCATTTTTAAGGCTCTCAGAGTGCAATTTTCTGTTTTGAGAGGACTTCAGAAATATGTAGCTAAAATATCTCAATCGCCCCCTTGTGGCTGGCTTCAATATAGGTGGTAAGTATAGTTCCATTCATTTTTACAAGAAAATAAGAAATGTCCTCTTACAACTATATGGTAATTCGACCAAAATATTGATTTTAGTTTATTTCAATGCCCGACCGCTACAGTGTCTATCAAGAAAAAGCTGGCCCTTGTATGAATAGAGTTGATGACCCCTGACATAGTGTGTCGTATGAAGAGCGCAGTGTGGCCGTATTTTGGAGAAGAAAGTGGAAATAAAGTTTTATGGAGGCTGTTGAGGGTTATACTCATGTCTACTTAACCAAAGTAATGAGTCATCATATGAAGCACGGTATTAATCTGCAAAGAGGAGCAAAGGCTGGCAGAACTAGCAGCTCTAGCCACGCCCTACTCAGCCCGCTGACACCATCTCCCTGTGATGAATTTGACTGTTCTAAGCCTTTTCTCCTCTTTAGACTTGACTGTTAAATGCAATTCAAATGCATGCCTAGCAGAGTAGGGAAATAGGAGTTAAAAAAATCTCAAAAATTCAGAATTTCAGAGTAATATCACTAAAAAATAGGCACTCTCACAGCACCTGCAAAATGAAAAAAAAAAGTGCTGCTGTTACAGTCTTCAGCCTTACAAAGCTCAAACTAACCCCAAGTTTAGAGATCGTCTTTACCGTCAGTTGTCCTTGCTTTTCTAGTGAATATTTTACCTCATGAAGGCTCGGAGGAAATATTCAACAAAGCTGGCACATGAGACCACTTTTGACGTTGACTCAGGGGTGAACTGAGTTGAATTTGATGGCTTGAAGTTCAAACTTAAGATCACTGACAATTTTATTTTCTGTCCATAACAAAACAAGCTCATAGGCTTAAAGTTAAAATGATAAAATGTCAAGATAACAAACCCTTCAACCTCACTGCGACTTCATGTCCTGGAAACAAACTCTTCTGTATATTTGGTGCAGAGGTACAGTTTAACTATAGGGTCTGAAGTGTGCCAACCTGACATGCCAGATAGACTGTATCATATGTCCATTGCACAGAATACACAGTATTTTACATTCATCTGAGAACCTCCCATACAAAGCTTGGTGATGAGTGGAAGTCTGAGCTGGCTTTTATCTTGCAGAGCAGTGTTTTGATTTGAGTTGAGCAGCAGGTGTGAAGGCTTGATTGGTACCAGGTGATCTCTTCTCAGATCCTGATGAACACACACAGGAAAGGAGTAAAAGAAGGCCTGGATCCTCACAGTAACCCTTAAAATACAGCATGTTCGGTCCGTCTCCACTCCAGCAACCAGACGGACCATAAAGGTTTTAATTTTAGCCAATGCTTCTACCAGCTCTGCTGCACTGCACCTCTGCTCAGACAGAACTCTGACAGTCTGCAGCCCCCTGCAGCAGATATGCTAGACTTCTATTTCTGCCAGATGCCAGGGACCTGCACATAAATTCAGCATGGAGCAGATTGAAGGGGACAGGAAGTGTTGCTGAAACCAAATTAAAATATCCAGTTAAATTTCAGAACAAAATACTCCGTGTTGACGCCAGACAAATGGCAGACCGTATTTCCTTTCATTACATCTACAAAACGTCATAATGGGGTGTAGCAGAGCCTGCAGTCAACAGGTCAGAGGAGCAGGAGGAAGCACATTTATTATAAAGGGTTACTGACCCATGGTAGAAGCACAAAAATCTGCATGAAAGGACAAACCAAAGACAAAACAAAGCAAGTTTATCTTACTCCTGCAGCTCAGAACAATAGCTTCACGTGTATTTGTAATATTCTATAGCACTTTTATAGCACGAAAGGCATGATTCTTCTAACTACTGCAGAACTCCTCAATCTTGCAGGTCTAGCAGTCCTGTGGTGCTGCTCCATGCTGCACTGCAAATGCAGTCTGGGGGTGTTGATGGACGGTGGGGCACGCAGTCAAACTGCAGCGCAGCCGTGCTGGAGCGGAGATGTATCTGGTGTACTTTAGGGGTAACAAGCCCCAGCGATGCTTCAAATTTCTACTGAGGTATTTTGAGAAGTTCACAGACCAGATTAGAGACATAATCCTGGCAATCCCAGCAAGCTTTCTGTATACCACAGGGTTGGTCCCAGTCGGACATCCCCAGACGACATTCAGATGTAGCTTCTCTGGATTTTGGCCCGGTAGCTGGAGAGATGCCAGTTTACTTTTCGAGTACTGTCGAAGTGCCCTTGAGCAAGGCCTCGAACCCCCAACAGCTCCCGGCAGCGCTTCATCGAGAGCAGCAAGGCCATCACTCTGACATCTCCCCATTAGTGGGGATCCTGTTGGTGCATGTTTGCATGTAACTCAGCCTATGTGTGTGTAATACGTTCAACGGAGTGTAAACTGTGAATTTCCCTTCAGGGATTAATAAAGTATGGCTTCCAGGTGGTATCCTCATGACATGTTAGAAACCTCCCAAATACAGTAGCTCCTTTTCGATGACCAACCCAGGTATCTAAGCTTCCCATTTGATCTCTAGTCTGCCTTGTAGCAACCTCTGGGGCACTGGCCTCCTAGTCAATCTTAGGTTTCCACTGCTACACCTTTCCAGCTTGTGCTAGATGCTATGCTCCTATGCTACTATGTTAAAATACTTGCTGAGATATTATCAGCAGAGCTGCTGCCAGTATGCATCAATCTAAGCAAGGTAGACTGACCTAAACAGGAAGTAAGACATAGGATTTAGAATTTCTGACAGGATCATACAGTGTTTTTTTAAAATTTATTATAAAGGTGTATAAAGGTGTCCTTGTAGTCTTGTCTTCCCCGTGAAAAAAGGTCATATTTTTGTTTGAAACATTTACGCTTTCATCAAACCATCAGTTGGCCTATTTATTGGAAGCATTCAGCAGCTGTGCTTTTATTGCTGTTTTCCATTCACTTTGACTGCTTTTTCTTGTGGTTAGTTAAACCAGAATGAAATAACATAAAACAGCCATCAGAGGTACTCTTACAACAGGTTGTGAAAAGTTGTTTTCAAAGCAAAAACAGTGGAAAGGATGGTCTCTTCAAATCCTGTAATTTCTATTTTCTCCTCTTATACTTGTAACTGTTATTTCAGGGAACAATTTTCTTAAACATTAAAGCCCTTACTGAAGCTGGGGAAATCTTTGGCCTTTAATGGCCCTGAAATCGCACCAACCTTTCCATTTTTCCTGGGTCATTTTGCCTGTTTTTGGTTGAAAATGAATGATGGAATTTTTAATGTAATATTTAGAATTTGTTGAATTGGAAACACTTGAGCTTTAATAGCACACATGAGCAACAACAACTACCGGACAAGTTCTTTCCGAAATAACTGAATTCTTTCTCAAATCTAGTTTCAACAGGCTTTTTGAACACAGCCTCCATGCTCTTCTCAGCAATAAATCAGAATCAAAGACTGAATCTGCCTCAAAACAACACTTCTCTATTTTTCACCGCCATACAATAAATCAGCACTTTTTCTACTGGGGTGAAAATTTCTGTATTGATTTGCAGTAACAACGCACTTTGAAGCAGTTGCCCTTTCACAGCCTGGAGGGAGAGATGAGAGTTTTGGAGCTCCTGCTTATGTATTTTTGCTCTTTGGCTCTATTTTGGGACACTCGCACACATATACCTGTGTTAGCTACAGCGGGGCATATGGAGCACTTAGTCAAAGCACTTCAGCTCTGTAGTCAAAGTCCATTACATCCCAGCACTCCTGTGCTTCTGAGCTCCGGCTCTGAGATGGCAGATGTTTTGTTTTAATAATATAACAATCCCTAAATGCTCAGGAAGAAGATTCTCTTCTCAAGGTTGTTTCATAGCTGTGGTCAGTAAAGGACCCTGTGTACCAGGCCGGTTTAAGCTCTGTTTGAGTTACGCCTGGGTGTACATGCTTTTTTGTCCAGGATGGAGAAGGTGTAACTTTAAAAAGTCAGTCTTGTTCTCTGCTCAAAAATATGCTGTTGTGAATTTCCACCCAAGGATGTAGCACAGGGGGGAAAGGGTATGGATTACCTAGGCCCACAGTAGGGAGGGGTGTGTTTGTATCTATTTTTTCTTAGTAATTTGTGTCATTATTGAATCAAAAACGACAAAATGAAGAACTAGTTTTATCAGAACTTTACGACATTTCCTCGGTTAAAGAAGAACAAAGAACAGCAGTGAAATGTTTTCTTTCAAAAATGAAAAAAGTCATGTACTAACGTCTACAGTTGCCAGGGTTTGCAACATTATGCAGTTCTCTGTGGAGCTTACTCCTTTGGTAGGGGTGCAGGCGAGCAGCTCGGTAGCGGCTATGTCACATGTTTTGTTGCTCTGATTGGCCTGTAAAGATGTGACAGACAGAATGTTCATCCTATCACCCTCTGAGTTTTTTTTTCAAAGGCTCTGCCCTTCCCCATAGGCTGTGTATGAGTGGTTTTCCAGATAGATGTGTGAAACAAATCAATCTGGCGTGCCAGATTAGACAACTACTACAAGTATACCAAATCTTAACCGTCATTAGTTATTGATTATTCATTATTTCTGTATTTTTGTCTCCTATTATCTCTCCTTCTGTTTGCCCCACACAGATGGCTGTTGAACACCAGTCTGACTCTGCTCGAGGTTTCTGCCTTGTTAAAAGATTTTTGCTGAAAATAGTTTAATGTTAGTAAAGAACAAAGAGAATCGTGTACCAATGTTCTTTTTGTAAAGTGTCTTTGTAAAGATAACATTTGCCAACAGATGGCTTCATGCACACCAAATAAAGATCTGCATTTCATTTGCAGCACCTAGTGAGCTTCTCTTCCTCTTTTCCGTAGATTTGACTGCACTAGTGCTGCTCTATGCACTTTTGTCATTACAATGCAGTTCATGTAAAAAGAAGTGGTTCAAATTGGCTGTAAGTTTCCCGTGTTATCATTCTAAGATGGTAGAGTGCACTTCTGAAACTGTGTTTGCTAGAAAGTGGCGTTTGCTGACTTTTCTTAAGAAAAAAAGAGTGGTTCCAGGGTTTTTCCCTGAATGGAATTTCTGTAATTGGACGTTTACGTCCCCTGAAATGAATTTGGAAAGAGAAATTAACCAATTCCTGAGGAAATGAAAGAACTAGTGGAGGGTGGAGGATCAGGTGAGAGGGGAACAATTGGATGTGCTCACCAGTGAAAAATACATTGACCATATTCATTTTTAATTATGCGAGCTCCTGCAAATTGAGTGTAATGAATCCCTCTCACAAAGTCTTTGTAAATTATTGATGCTTAAATTCATTACTAAAGAATAGGAGAGCACTCTTCACTGATGGTACGTGACGCAGACTGATGACAAGTGAAGCAGCTGATCTGGGCTTGTTTGATAAATAACACTCATGCCTGCAGGCGAGGAGTGTGTCTGAAAGAAAGTGCAAAAGTCTCTGTAAACGTGACCCTTCCATCTACGTGGAGGCCATGTGTCAGAGCCAATTTCAGCTACGCCCTGATGGACAGACAGGAAGTGGGCAGCAGGGAGACAGGAAGCAGACCCGGGAGACACAAACTGAAAACTCGCCCCAGGCTTGTCTTTCTGCGTGTCTGTTCCACCTCCCTCTTCTCTGCTGGTTTTTTATCTTTTAAGTGACAGCAGTGAACAGTCTGACCAAGCACACTTTAGGATTTTCACAGGAAACTTTAACTCATGATCTAAGATTCTTTGTCAGTCCTGGAGGCTTACTGAGGAGCATTTTTAAAAAATCTTGCTCACACGCTGTTATCAGAAAGTACAATGACCTGTTCAGTTAAGAAAAATCTTTTTGTATACTGACAAAAAAACACACCACAATTCCCCCCTTTATTTGCAATTTAAGGTAAAAACACAAATTAAATAAAGTGAAACGAAAACTATGAGTGAAAATATAAATACCAAACAAACGTGTCGTTCATACTAAAGACTTATCAAACTAAACCTAGCACAAAAAGCAAGAACATTTGTGTTGGTAGATAATTTCCTTTTTGTAACATTGTTTTTTGGCAATAAATCTTATACCACTGGACAGCCTGTTTATTTCCCTTTAAAATGGTGCAGAGCTCAGTTGCCAAAACTTAAATTAACTTAAATTTGTAAACATTATTATCAAGTGTTTATTCTTATTATTTTAAATGTCTGTACAGAACTTTGAAAGTGCTTTATGTTAACATTTAAAATACTACCATTTACTTGCATTTTTGGTTGAGCTAAATTAGGACTAGTATGGTGTTTAAATCATAAAATACTAATAAAACTAGAGTTTTTAAACTTATTTGTGGTTTGTAAATCAGAGTGTCTTAACTCACTGAGCAATAATATTTATAAACTGCAAACGAGCCAAGAAGACAAACACATCAGGTACAAAATAACTTGTGCTGTAAAGTGATTGATCAGGTGTGCTGTTACCCCGAGGTAGCTGAAGTTGCTGACTGATGTCCAGTGGTCTCTCGTCGGTGTCATAAATGTAACTCGGGCCAGGTGCTCTACTTTAGTTGCCGTTTTAGCTGTCATACAATTCATGGATTCTTGTGACAGTGGTTCTCGTAGGTGTTCTGTGGTACGGGTCATCCGAGGTGACCCAGATGATGTCTTGAAGCCCCTTGTCGTCAATGGTGTCGATGGTCTGCAGTCTCTGGCGACCCATTAGCAATCGCATTGGTTAGCTTAGATATTGTCGTTTTGGGGACAAATCTGGGTCTGCTGGACTGCACGGGTGTAGCTTGGCGTTATGGCTTAGTCCCATGTTGTTAGCGTCTTTGCTACCATTAGCTCTCATCTTGATCCAGTGTTGTTGTTAGTGTCTTCGCTACCATTAGCAAATTTGTGTTTTGCCCAGAGGTGGTACTTCAGACTCGTTGTGCTCAGGTGTAAAGACAGTGCATCACTGCAGTATGTACACACAACTTGTGTTTCATCCAGACTTCCATTAGGCAGCTTTTCAAATTGAAATATGCCATGAAGCAGCCCTGGGTCTGTCTCCTCACTCATCACTACTGGCTGTGTTTGACCCGCCTTTAACCTCTTCACCCCGGGGATGTAAACATCCACGCAGGAGGACTACGGGAGGAAGTTGTGGTCAAACTTAGTCGTATGACTAAATAGCGTTATTTTTCTTTTAATGGGTTAAGCTTTCCAGATTAATCACAAGTGTTAACGCATTTATTTTAACAGGCCTAGTTCAAATATAAAGGAGCTTTGGACATCCCTGCTGAAAAGTACGCCATGTGGAGTATATGCAACTTTATGGCTGCATTCTCAAGTTTCCATTAGATTGTGCACACAAGTAAATGCATGCAGACAAAGCACAGATCCTGGAAAACAGAGGTAGATGAGTTTTAACATCTGTATGTTTGATGTTGCGGGGGAACTGGGGCCCATCCCAGCTGTCACAAGGTGATAGTTACAGGACTTGCATGCAATATACCCCCATTCATGCTTACTCTTACAGGCAGTTTAGAGTTACCAGTTAACTAAGAATCATGTCTGTACTGTGGGAGGGAGCCCAAATACGTGGAGGTAACCCATGCATGCACAGGGTGAACTGACAGGGATTCAACTTCCTCGCTGCATGATAGCACTATTGCACCACTGCGCAGCCCCCCATAACTTCTTATCCACAACAATAGAAGATTACATGGATGCACATGTGTAATAAACACTCACACAACTCATCATGATAGAAGACATTAATTAATTTTCTCCAGTCTCTGATCTTGCTGCATGTAAACATAAAAGCTTCATCTGGTATCTCTAATGATTTATCACTTGAATGTGATTACTCTGGCTTTAACAATGACTTTCTGTGACACTGATTATACTAGAGGGCATAAATGTGACATCTCCCTGCACAGCTTATATTAATGTAACCATTAGTTATGACATTACCCTGCAGGAATTGTAAACACAGCCACACACATGCACAGGGTCTCTTAATATGTGGACACAGATCCATTATGCATTGCAACATGTGTGCATAACGTGCCTCTCTTGGTTCTTGATAAAAACTCTGTGCAGGAAAAAGTCAGTGTTCAAGTTTTCATTATTGTCTGTGAAGTTCAGAGTGGTTTTTGCAACTTTAAACGTAATTGAACAAATTTATCAATGCTTTCGGCTTTTATAATCATGTTTTGGTGACTGTGTATTCACAAACGCATGATTTCAAAACAGCCTTTACTGCTGTCGAGGCAAAACTTCACCAAACAAAAGGCCAAGGTGGCAGAGCTTGGCAAGCACATTGATTTGTACGGGAACACAAATTTGCACTTTGAAGGAGAAGGGCGCAGCTGTAGCTCATAGCAATGCTAATCTGATGTGAAGACCTCAGAGGTAGGGGGCCAAAGTGGCAGGAATAACTTTATAATTATTGAACTTTCTGAATCTATTCATGATGACCCGGGCACACAAATGTCTTTGTGAGCAAATGTCTTGACCGAGCGCTTAAATCTGCTGTGCTGGAAACATACAGGGCAGGCACTGGAAGGCTGCAGCTGGGGATGAAGCTGTGGTCATGATGAAATTACCTCATGGATTTGGGATGCCAGTACAACGTTTTGAGGATTACACTGGCAGAGGTTTGTAAGTAGCATGTTAATACTAGGATGTGATGATAAAACTGACATGGGCTATAAAACTGAATGATGAGGCATCCGACTAACCCAGTATGCCAGATGGACTGTTCAGATATGCATGACATGCACTATATTTCACATCTACAGTGCCTGTGTATGTTTTACCTATTATTAATTTTATAAATCAATCGTGAGCAATTTAATTTGGGTTTGATGTTCAAGTGAAATCAGATTTCTACAAAGTAACATCAATCAAGTTAAAAAAAGTAAGGTAAAATAAGTGACAACATAAATATTCACCCCTTCAAGTAACTATTTAGTAGACGCACCTTTGGTTGCAATCACAGCACTGAGTCTATGTGTATCTTTTACTGCATTCTTCTGCTGCTCAACATCTGTCAGGCATAAACAACTTTTTCAAAGCTAGCCACAAAGTCTATTGGATTGAGGTCTCAGCTTTGACTCGGCCACTCCAGAACATTTACCTTGTTGTCCTTGAACCATTTCTGTGTAGCTTTTGCTGTATGCTTCAGGTTAATATCTTGTTGGACAATAAATCTTCTCCCAAGCTGCAGTTCTCTCGCAGAGTGAATTCAAAATTCCTTCACAGCGATGTGAAAGATCCCTTACTAGTTCTCGCAAGTGTGTGTTTGCAGTTTTTTCTGCAAAGGGTGACAACCAGTTATTAGGTTTAGGGTAGGTTTGGGTGGCTTTTTCCCCCTTAATAAATGAAATCATCATTTCAAAACTGCATACTTTGATTTAACTCAGGTTGTATTGGTCTGTTGTATTTTGTTTGATGATCTAAAGCATTTAATGCTCTGTCCACACGGAGACAAATTCAGGAGTATACGCAAAAGTTTTCTGCTGTATCGACATTTCATCCCCACGGAAATGGTGTTTTGGGTGACTGTAAATGATACTTTTTGAAAATGGGTCCTAGAGTGCATAAATCCGTAAAAATTTACTGTCTCGTCTCCGTGTGGATGGCTATCCGAATCTTTCTTGAAACGATTACGCCACACAGTGTCGCTCTCTTAAGACGCCTGCGTGGGTCCGGTCAAAACAATAATGGCGGACTACACGGTTGTGTTCATGCTGCAGAAGCTACTGAGCTTGTTATGGCTTTTACAGCAAAATCTGATGCTCATTCACCACCACTGTGAAACGCACACACCAGATGTTCTTAAATCCAACGCGGAGAATAACCAGAAGGGCAACTAGAAGAAAGTTTGTGGCAGTTTTCTGACCTTCTTCTCTCTTTTGGTGCATTTCCGTGACAGTATTACAGCGCCATGTACAGGCTTGGCATATGCACTATAGCATTTTCAGTCATTTTCAGTGGTTTCATGATTACGCAGATATTTCCTGAAACAACCCTGTCTTTATGGAAATCTTTTTCAAAACGAAATGGCAATATATCGTTTTTGTCTCCATGTGGAGAGGAGCTAAGACTGACAAATATGCATAAAAGCAGGAAATCAGGAAGGGGGCAGATACTTTTTCAAGGCACTGTACCTTTGGTTTCTGATCACAGATTTCACCAGATAAATATGGTGGCATTCAAATAAATACACATGAAGCATGTGTGAAATGGTAATTTTAAAAGCCTTTCAGCCCCTAGGCATTCATTGTAAAGGGAAGGACGGGTGTGAAAAGCAGCCTTTCATGCACAAAACCCACTTTATACATGCATCCATAGGGGGTGCAGAACCTTCAGTCAACAAAGGATGAGTCACAGACATTCAGACATGCTACGATAATCAAGCCTGAATGACCTCTTGACCTGCTTTCCCAGGGCTATGCCTATATTCAGGTACGTGATTGCTGTAAATGTATTGATACTGTATGTGAGCGTTTTTTCCTATGAATAAGCTGCATATTTGCCTGTGGCTTTAGCATTAGTTAAATATATCTATTTAATCTCTGCACAAATAAAAGCCTAACAGGCAGCTTATACAATTATCCCACATTAATAGGAGAGTATGCATGTTCTTATACATTGACAGCATGATGTTGAACTATTTATTGAGAAGGAATCTTGCTACTAGAGTTTGTTGCATTATCTTGCCACATAAATGCAAATGCATAACTCCTCATTTTTGGTCATCTTGCACGTAGTCGTGTCACTTTTACAGCACGGTTGTTGTAGAGTTCATGGTGCTGAGAGCTTCTTCAGAGAGATTTGTCTTCTTTAGCGGAGCCTTGGTGCAACATTGTTTCTAATATTGTCCTCAGCATCAACAACATCAATATCAACAGTAGGACAGAGCCGAGATGAGCAGAGAAATGGAGAGAGACGATCACGTACCTGATACAATATTAAGACACGCAGCAAAGAACACTTCTTTATTTTTATTGCTTTGGAGAATGAGGCCAAAGGCAGCAAACCAACACACACACACACACACACACACGCTCAAAGTTTACTACCAGCGATGTGGAGTCAGAGCACACAGCTCTAAATTATGTGAGAAGTGCTGAGCCCCTATGGCTCCTATATTGTCAGAGGGGACAGCAGGGACACAAACCACACCATCCTTCAAAAAGTATTACCACAGAAGAATCTGCTTATCAGGCCTTACATTTATGTGATTGTTTGGAAGAAACCTGCTGCAACCAGGCTTATGAAAGTTGCTCTGTCTTCTGTGATCCATCCATCCATTTTCTATACCGCTTATCCTGTTCAGGGTCGCGGGGGGCTGGAGCCTATCCCAGCTGTCACTGGGCAAGAGGCAGAGTACACCCTGGACTGGTCGCCAGGCAATCACAGGGCTGAAACATAGAGACAAACAACCACACTCACATTCACACTTACGGCCAATTTAGAGTCACCAATTAACCTAATAAGCAAGTCTTTGGTGGTGGGAAAGCCAGAGAACCCACACATGCACAGTTAGAACATATAAACTCTACACAGAAAGGCCCTGACTGGAAAGCGAACCAGTGACCTTCTTGCTATAAGGCAACAGCACTAACCCCTGCACCACCGTGCTGCCCTGTCTGCTATCCACTTTATATAAATACACTGAACCTCTCTACATAGATCTAAATTATTGGCAGAGTGCTTTGATTTCGTTATTCTCTTTACATTAAATTTATAGGAATAATAAGCTTGCAAAATCTTATCACCTCAGTCCAGCATAAGAAAACATCCCATGGAGAATAAGTGTAATATGAATAACAATTTGACAAACAGAAAGTATGACTCCATTGTTTCTGTATCAGATGAAGACAGATCTCTCAAATCTCTCAAAGATAAAGTCAAAGCAACCATCTGCTTGACTTTGTGGGTGTGAATTACCTGTCTAAGGTAACAGTAGCCTTTAGCCAGGAGCAGGTATCATTAAGTGGTACCCAACCTTCACTGACTGTTTCAACCCTTAACCACTACACTCTCTAGTTGGTGCCAAATTGCTTCCCACCGGCTCCTGGCCTCCAGCTTCCCTCCTCCTATGACTCCACAGTCAACAGGATGTTTGTTCTGTTTACCTGCCAGCCCTTTCCCCTCCAGTCCTGGACCAGGGGCTGGTATTTTAGGGCCTGTCTCTTGTAATCCTCTTCACAGCCTTCCTCCCATTGTAGTGTAAATTTGACCAGAACTGTTATCTGGTCAGTGGTTGACCACAGCACAAAGTCTGGCC
Organism: Cheilinus undulatus; assembly: GCF_018320785.1. NCBI lineage: Eukaryota > Metazoa > Chordata > Actinopteri > Labriformes > Labridae > Cheilinus > Cheilinus undulatus. Next base: position 34,967,770 of record NC_054882.1, read on the forward strand.
AAAGGGTTGTGTGAACTAGAATGTGACTCAGAGGAGGACTTTCATTCCCATCCCATCCTGCAGAGATAATCCTGTCCTAATCACTAACCAGAGTTAAAAAACAAAACAAAACAAAAAAAAAACCCATCCCACTCCTAGTAGGATAACTCCTGCCTCCATCCCACTCCCCTTTTTAAAAATCCTGCCCCATCCAGTTGAATTTATGTATGTATGTATTTGGTGTGTTAGCGCCATCATGCTCAACTCTCATGAGCTACTCTGAAATTTGGGACTTACCCACAACTTCTGTAAGCTTGATAGCTGGATCGTTCTGGCTTCCTTTTTGTTGATAGTAGCATTTTGCCTCATCTGACTGACCATCTTCACCTTGCTCCATTTGTTGCTTGCATTATTGGAGGAAGTGTCTGCGGCAGATTTATGTTCATGTCACCTGTGTGTAGACTGTGACTTATGGCCTTGCCCAACATGAATGCTGCCTCCAGTCACTGGAGATTGTAATCTTTTGAACAGTGCATCAGTTATCATGCCTGTGCCATGGGTTTGTTTTATTCAGTGGTAAAGGCAGATCACCACAGATAGCCACATGAATCATGTTGTCAGTGATCAACACATGATGTCTTAGATAGCCGAGTACAGAGCTCTGCAGAGGAGATTTAATCTGCAAATCTGCTGGCATGCTAAACCCATGAACAATACAGACTCACCTGTGTGTATTATCGGGGCTCTGCTTAGCTCAGAGATAAACATGGAGTTATAAATGTGAGGGGTTGCAGTTTGGCCTCTCATGATCACGATGCTTTCCATGTGCTGATTAGATTTACATTAAATTAACTCAGAGAATTGCTTTTATAATCTTAATAATGTCAGGTTCATGCCGCTCATTTATGCTCTCCTAACTGTTATTATACTTAATCATATCTTCATTCAAAATAAGCTTACACACAGTATCTATGAGGGATCTTTCAAATGTTTGTTTTGATGTTTATTTTATGATGCAACCAATTAGCCATGCATTCTTCCTCCTTGCTGCTTTATCATCTGCTGATCAGCTGTTTGGTTTGTTGGGTACCAGTTACCAAAAGCAAGGTTTTCATTCAATTCTTTCTTTATACTTCTTATTTTTTGTTTATTCACTGAACATTTTTTTTTAACATTACATGTGTTCTTGGATTTTGTAAATATCATCTATAGATGGAGTACAATGACTAACTGTGTGAATACTAATCAGTTATAGAGAGTCACACTGCTTTTGCCTCGCTTGACTGATGGTTTTAAGCACTGTTCTTGCATCTTTTCATTTCTTCTGCGTCTCACAAATGTTCTGTTTGATCCAAAGACTTTAAACTTGGACTCATCCGTGCACAACACCTTCTTCCAGTCTCCCAGTGTCGAGCCTTTTTTCTCCCTTATTACTAAAATGTTTTTTAGCTGTGCAACATGATTAACTTGGATTAGCAGCCATACTAGGAGATTGGTGCAGAGGACTGACAGTTGATGATAACTGTTTGTGAACTGCATGAAAATGTTTTTCTTTGGAAAACAAAGAAATTTGCCAGTGATCCTAAACTTTTGAGTGGTAGTGTGTATATATAAATGGAGATCAACATGGAGATCCATTTTATGAATGAAATGGTCCAAGCTTGATCGCCCATACCACATTTGGCAAGAGCATCCTGTTCATGTAAACTGTTGTCACCTCTGATGATGAAGCTATGCAGCTAGTGGGAGGGGATGTTTTCAACCCTACCCTTACCATTCTATTCTGGGGGGTAAGGGTATGGGTTACACGAGGGGGTAGGGCTAAGGGGAAGGGCTGTGGGTTCATTAGCATGGGCTCACAGTTTATACCCTACACCTCCAGGTCCCTTGGGATCTCTCCTGCTCACCAGTTCCTTCTGAAGATTCTCCTCAGTTTCTCTCAGCCTGCTGACGTTGTTCTTCTGTTTTCTCAGAGTCATAAAGGTATCCTCTCATCTCACAGTAAAGAGCAAATAATTGTCACATGAGTGAAAATAGCTTATCTTTTGTTTGTATTGTTTTCTCTTTTGAAGGCTGCAAGACCCAAACAGCTGATCAACGCTGAGACAGAAACTCATAGCCTATTTGATGCATCATAAAATAGTGCCAAACATAGAGGCTTTCTGGAGGTAAAACAAAACACAGATTTTTTTCTGTGTAGCAAATTTAATCCAACTTTTGATTTTGGAACCATTTCCGAAAATTCTCTAAATTACTGGGAGCAGCTGCACCAGTCTGCAGCACTGAGCAGCCTAGCTCCCTTAACTGGTGCCCTCAGTCTCCTTCTAGGAGCAATGCAGACTGAAATCTCTTCTGGCTAATATAGCTACAATTACCACATATGCTATACAACCCAACTTTAAAAATACTGAAATATCCCTTTAATCCAGTGATACTCAACATGTGGGTCTTGAGCAACATGAGGCTCTTTTGTGATGATCTGTGGCTCTTTTTTAGTTAAAATATTATTCTCCCAGAAAACCTTTAAAAAGGGAAACTTTGACCTCAAAAATGATCCATTGCAAGTCACATTCATCCTTAATTTTCAACCCTTTTTTTGTATTTGTATTTCCTTTGCCCCCTTTTTTTCCCATTCTTTTTAGTCACTTTGAATCCATTTTTGCTGATTTAGCCCATTTTTGCTAACCTTGCAAAGCAGATGGATACGCTCGTTTCTGTGTTTCTCACTGGCGAATCCAACTTGCAAAGCTCCCGTCTGAACTGTTTGGGCCCGGTTACAAAGTGACAGGACCAATCAGCTACGAGGGGCAGTACTTTCAGGAGCGGCGGAGTCGTGACATAAGCAAGCAGCAACAAGAGGCCGGTGCAATTATGGCGGAAGAGATTAGCGTGGATGCTGCTAAAGCGCCAGTTTTATCAGAACTTGACATTTCCTCATTAAGAGAACAAAAACAGCAGTGAGTTGTTTTCTTTTCAAAAACGACAAGTCGCGCACTGACTGCTATAGTCGCCATGGCTTGCATTATTCCTCAGTAGCTGCACATGCACACCTCCGTAGTGGCTAAGTCACGTGCTTTGTTGCTCTGATTGGCCCGCAGAGATGTGACAGACATAACGTTTATCCAGTCACACTCCGAGTTTTTTTTCAAAGCCTCTGCCCTTTCACAAACTCTTCGTATTTAAGGTTTTCTGTGTCAGGAGTGTCAGGTTACATTTGTTGCCACTTTTATCCTGCTTTTTGCAGTTTTTCCCTTTTTGCCCTTTCAGGCTGTCTTTCGCCATTAAATGCCACTTTTTCCCCATTTTTGCCACCCGTTGCTGTTTTTTCCCCATTTTTTGTCACTTCTCACCCAATTTCCCCACTTTTTTTGCCACCTTTAAGTTACGTTTAGTGCCACTTTAACCCTTTTCCACTTTTCACATAAATTTGGGCTCTCAGAGGTATTTTTCTACAGTTTGGCTCTTTGGTT